>NC_141164.1:101047935-101235435 GCF_053477565.2 Lygodium microphyllum
ACTAAATAGAAATATATAGAGAGAGAGAGAGAGAGAGAGAGAGAGAGAGAGAGAGAGAGAGAGAGAGAGAGAGAGAGAGAGAGATTCTGTGACTTGCTTTGACTTCTTTTTTTGGTCGAAAAGGGGGTTGCTAGCAACTTATCAAGAAGAGGATTGCTTGCAACTCCTTTTTGAGATGATTTTTTTTTTGTCGAACAGGGGTTACCGGCAACCCCTTGGCAAAAACGAATGTGAGAGAGAGAGAGAGAGAGAGAGAGAGAGAGAGAGAGAGAGAGAGAGAGAGAGAGAGAGAGAGAGAGAGAGAGAGAGAGAGAGAGAGAGAGAGAGTGTGTGTGTGTGTGTGTGTGTATGTGTGACTTGCTTTGACTTTTTTTTTTTGGTCGAGAAGGGAGTTGCTAGCAACTTGTCGAGAAGATGATTGCTTGCAACCCCTTTTTCAAGTGATTTTTTTTTTCACAAGTCTCCTCCATTATTTCTTTGAGGGGACTTGTGAAATTTTTTTCCGCCGAACAGGGGGTTGCTGGCAACCCCTTCTCGGTGAATATTTTTTTTCACAAGTCCGCTCTAATTTTTGTAAAACTAAACATGGAGCTATTAATAACTTTCGTAACCAAAAAAAATTTCACAAGTCCCCTTAGAGAGATGGAGGCAACTTCTAAAATTTTTTCACTGAGAAGGGGTTGCTGCCAACCCCTGTCTGGCGACAAAAAATTTCATGTCCCCTTAGAGAGATTATGTAGGGGGGCTGTGATTAAAAGCTCACACACACACACACACACACACACACACACACACACATAGAAAGGGTTGCTAGCAACTCCTATTCGTAAAAAAAAAAGTTCACTTCCCTTTAGAAAGATGATGATAAATTCACATAATCTCTCTCTCTCTCTTTCTCAATGAGGAAACTACTACAACATTCAGTGGATAAAGTTTTGTTCTTCTAGTTCACATAGGAGATAAAGAGAATTTTAAACCAAATGATGATATTGAGTCTCAGAAGTCATGCAAGTTAGTAGCATGGAGACTTCTCTCTAAGCATAACTCCGTATCCTCCTATAGAAGTATATTTACAATGGTATCTTGTCAATGTGTTCTCTATATGTTATAGAACTATGAATGGTAGGTTCATGTATAGGCAATTGGAGAAGGGGATGTTGCAAACTTTGCCAAGGAAGTACATGGATTAGGTACACTTGAAGAAGGAGTAGCTCATATATAAGGATCACCAAATTGAGCAAGAATGAAACAAGGAGGTGTACCGGAGATGTCCTACCTTCCTCGACTACGTAAATGTGAATTTTCCTCCAATGAGAATACATTATACAAAAAATACTCGAAGAAAAAAGGTACAAGAGACATAAGGATCCAGATTCTTGGTGAGTAATTCCACATGTATTCTTTAGAATATGCCACACTTTTATGTCTTCTTCAAAAAAGAGAATATGGCTGATTGTAGGAAAGTGATACCTGCAGTGCATTTGTTCTCGTAACTCATTCTTCAATAAGGAGTCAGGGTGAAGCCACAATTTCTAAAATGTTTTGATGATATTGATTGGCCACACTTTAGTCCTACAATGATACTATTTGTGGATGATAGCATAAAGAAGATGCAATGTAACCCACCTAACTCCCTTACATATCCATTTACATCCCTTGAATACCATCCTCTTGAAATACATGCTTCCATGTTTGAGTGAGCTAGTAAGTTTTCACAAGGGAGTCTAGGAGTTTGTTAGAGAACACCCATTTCACCCTCCTGCAATGGAGCTAGATAGATATTTAATGTTTGCAAAAAATATGTTCATTTGCTTTGCATATAGTAGTTCACTAACTTGCAAATACATTTGTGGGTTTAGAAAATTATTTTTGTAGTCTTTTTAGTAAGTTCATGCAGTATAATGTGAAATATATCAGTATATTAAAATATTTGATTGTTGAAGTTTGGAGTTTAAAATGAAGAATTCTTGAAAGGAATAACAACTACAAGTAATCAAGTAATACAAAGCTATATTTTACAGAGATTGTGAAGCAATTGATTGCAAGGGTCTATTGTAAATGAATGCATAACTTCAATCTATATGTAAGCCTAATCAAATGAGGAAGAGAGAGAGAGAGCAATGTGCAAGTATAAGTGGACGTGTCTATAGTTTGCTTGTGTGTGCATAACTAAAGTACTAACACATCAAGATGTAATTATAAAATATGTGCAAAGAAGAGAGGGGGGATGTGAATGTATATGTAGTGTGATATCTCATATGCATCAGATTCTGTAATTGAACTATTAACATTGTGATAATATTATCAAAGATAAGCACATAAGATTAATCTAGTGATGTAAATAAGTTGAGAGAGAACTACTAATTAATTGAGAGAGAGAGAGAGAGAGAGAGAGAGAGAGAGAGAGAGAGAGAGAGAGAGAGAGAGAGAGAGAGAGAGAGAGAGAGAGAGAGAATGTGTAAGTGTATCTGGTTTTGCTTATGTGTGCACAATAGAAGTACTAATATATCTTGATGTAATTATAACATATATATAAATAATTGAGAGAGGGGAGATGTGAATGTATACGGAGTGTGATATCGCTTGTGTATGTGTAATTCAACCACTAACATTGTGATAATATTATAAAAATTAATCACACAAGCTTAATGTATTGATGTAAAGCAATGAAGGAGAGAGAACTACTAATGTGTTGTTAGAGAGAGAGAGAGAGAGAGAGAGAGAGAGAGAGAGAGAGAGAGAGAGAGAGAGAGAGGATGTTATTGAGGGGGAGGAGGAGAGGGAGATGCATATTGTGGGTATCCAAGATATGAGAGAGAGAGAGAGAGAGAGAGAGAGAGAGAGAGAGAGAGAGAGAGAGAGAGAGAGAGAGAGAGAGAGAGAGAGAGAGAGAGAGAGAGAGGATGTTATTGAGGGGGAGGAGGAGAGGGAGATGCATATTGTGGGTATCCAAGATATGAGAGAGAGAGAGAGAGAGAGAGAGAGAGAGAGAGAGAGAGAGAGAGAGAGAGAGAGAGAGAGAGAGAGAGAGAGAGAGAGAGAGAGAATTGTGGTTTTGATGAGGAGGACCAAGTGTACTATGTGGAATAATACTTGAGGTTGCCAAAAAAAGCTCGCTCAAAAGCTCACTCTAAAAGCTCACTTCTCGCATGCACTCCCTATCCTATAATAGGAGACTCATCTTGAAAGATCACCTTGTGTTACCTTAACCACTTGCTCAGGCTGCTTATGCATCTTATCCTTGTGAAACACAACATCATGGTTACAGATAACTTCGAGCTTGTGGATTCCAAAGGCGATAGCTCATCTCACTTGTATCACAATAGCTAAGAAAGTTGCATTCGAGGGCTTTTGATCCAGCTTGTTGCAGTTATATTTGGGAATATGGTAGAATGCCTCACATCTAAAGACTCTCAAATGGGCATGTAGGGATGTTTTCTAGACCATTCCTATTTAGCAACTGGACCACCTAGAACAATGTATGGGGATTTGTTATAAGGTTCGAGATACACGCTCAACTTTCTTATATACTTAAAATATGTATGGTGAATATTATGTTGGCATAGAGAGAGAACATATGAGAGAAAAGAAAGATGTAGAGAGAGATAGGGATAGAGAAATTGATAACACACTAGGGACTGGAAGATGGGCCAGTCCCCCGCCATGTGGAGTTATAATATTGACAAGGAGTAAGCTCCTCCATTACACATAAACCAGTTCTTACTTGTAGATTGAGAGCGGAATTTAGGAGACGGCAAGTGCTTAAAAATAGCTAAAAATTATGAATATCAAGGGAAAAATATTCACTGTCAAAGGCGGCGGCTCGATCCAGGACGATTTTAAGCGTCAAGTGCTTGACGGGCGCCCGTGAGACGCTTTGTGAATTTTTGTAATTTTTTTCGAGTGCATGTGGTGGTCACTGAAGATGCCAGGAAGTGCGGGACGCGAAGAGGAAGTCACAGAAATTTTCAGAACGTAGTTCGGAGTTCGCACGCGAGAGTTGGCCCGAAACCGGCCGGGGTGCCCAAGAGGGGGCCCAAAAGGGAAATTTCAAAAGGTGTGAGAGAGGGGGGGTGACCTTTGGCACCCCCCCCTTCAAAAAATCGTGGATATGGAGGGGGGGGCGGCGGCTGAAAACAGCCGCCGAAAAAAACGCCCCCCCCCCCCCCAATCGATTGCTGGCTTGCAAAGCAAGCCATGGCTATGAACCTCCAGGCCTGGTCAAGACATCATGCCGAGTGAATCGCCGGTCTCCGCTCCCGCAATGGTGGACTGGTTGGAGAGAGAGAAAATCAGTCTTTCTCTCTCCTCCCTCTCTCTCCTCTTAGCCCCCGTTCGTGCTTGAAGGAATAGGATGGAGATGGACGGCCGGATGGATGCCGATTCTTGACGGGATGAAAGAGCAATGCAAAACCATTGTAGATTGCTGATTCCAAGTAGAATTCATGGCTGGAAATCAATCGTGGGACGTGCCAAATTTAATGAAAACCCGCAAGACACGGTAATAATTGTTTTTACAAAGAAAAAGGTCTTTTGATGCAAATTTGGTTGATAAAAATGTGTTCATATGGATTGAGTTTTGAGTATGTCGTGCTTTGAGTTGGTTTCTAGCTGTTCATCATTTAAAAATCAGGAAAACATGTGTGGGTTAGCAGAAAATAGAAAACCGAGACACGAAAAACCATAAAAATGAAGGAAAATAGGGTTTTGGGCTAAAAATGATGCAATAAATTAATCCACACCTACTAAAATTTCTGTTTCTGCTGAAATGAACTAAGGGCCACAGCCCATAAACTGAACTTGATTTTTAGCAATTAAAAAAAAAATAAAGAAAATGGCGGGAAAATGAAAAAAAAAACCATGAAAAATAGGGGAAAAATACATTTGGGGCTACGAAAAATATAGAAAAATAGGATTTATGTTTGTTGATGTATAGCAAGGCTGGGGCATGAAGTTATGCTTCAGTTCAGCCTTGTTTATATGTTTTAGTGCGTGTTTCCTTCCTTTCTCCACATAAAATGACAAGGAAACCCTAAAAGAAATAAATGCAATGATGCACCATCAACGGGGAAGGGTAGAGTTGTGGAAAAAATGGTTAAATGCCGCTGAGCATGAGGGATAATTTGCTAATTTTATATGCATCGCATCTAGAACGGAATAATAATGATAAAAATTAAAACCTAGTAGCACGAAGATCACTTCGGTGCTAGGTGTTGCAGCGAAGCACAAAGCGGTTAGAAAGAAAAGCATGAAAGAGATGTTTTGCACTTGCACGCTGCTGGTTTTTAAAATGTTTGAGCACTAGGCATCCACCTCTTTGCATGATCATTTAGAGGAAATTAAAAGTATCAGAGTTAGCTCCTGGACACGCATAGCAATTGTTTTCAGTAGGCCCTTGACCCACCGTTGAGAGGCAGTGAGGTTCCTATGCTGTAGGCTAGTCGTGGGATCCTAAAGGGGAAAGAGAAGTAAGGACAATGGTACATTCCTGGACACGTTTATTTGGTACCTTGAGCGAATTTTGTGCGAAATGTCTATATGTTGAGCGACGCATCGAGGGGCCAATCCCCAAGGTGTAGGAGAGTCGCAGAGGGTTGACGGCATTCAGCCGTAGGAGGAACCCCATGTGTATGTGATTCGAGCCTTTTGGCTATGTGAAAGGGACTCCCTCTAAGGAGTAATATTGGGTTAGGATCAGTTGGACTACAACGTATTACAAACGCAATGTGTAGGAAGGCAGAGATTTTGATAGACGCTCCTGGCCGCGAGGCCGAGGGGTTGTCTTGTGCATAGTGACGAGGCCCGGCTAGTGCATGAGCCAGTGCCGGCCCGTTTTTAGGTCCATCAGTGGTGCGTCTGCCGGCAGCTGCTTAAAAGTGGCGGTTCTCGAATCCTGGTTGTTTAAGGACCAACTAGTAGTTTATGCCAAAGGATACTGAGATTGATCCGTTATTTATTGATAAGCATCGTCTAGCAGAAATCCAAAAGCAAGAAAGAGACGAAAGAGCTAGGCGACGTGCTGAAATTTTTAGGAGATATTCCCCTAAACGTAGCGGTGCTGAACCCTTACGAGGGAGTGGATCTAGTGGTCTTAGGACCACAAGCAGTAAGTTAGGAGAAGGTGGAAGCTCTAGTGCTCCCCTTTCTGCCATAAGCCAGTCCATATTAATTGTGGGAGGTGTAACCCCACCGTCCCCTATTCCTAGTGCAAATCCAATCCTCGTCATGGCGCAGCCTATTGCAATTCCAGCAGGAACGACGGATTTGCCGGCTCTAGGTTACCCGCTACCCATTTTTAATGGGTTAGTTGAGGAAGATGAGGAACTTCATATTAGGGAGTTTCAAAAGCTGATGTTTAATTGTCGCATCCAAGAAGAAGGACATTTAATGATGTTCTTCAACATGACTCTCAAAGGAAGAGCCGCTATATGGTATCATGGTTTAGAAGCCGGAACCGTATTGAACATTGATGCATTTTATGGAGCTTTTCGAAGGGAGTTTGCCCCTAAAAGGGGTGGGCAATATTGGTTGCGTGTACTCAACGTGACCCGCCAAGATCCACACGAGGATATTCGTGCTTATGCGAAGAAGATAAAAGAGGTCTTCCGTAAGTTGGACACCTCTATTCCTATCCCCGCAGCTGCCCAATTGCAATATTTCCTACATGGTTTGGACTTTAATATCCAATTGCAGTTGAGTAGTGTCCCCTTGGGGGATATAGATACTGCCATTACACGAGCACAAGAGGTGGAATCCCGACTACAAGCAGCTTATGCTTCTAGAGGCAATTCGAACATGGGTTTAGTATTGGGAAACAATATGGCAATAGCCAATGGCAGTAGTGGCCAAGGGATAGCGATGGCTAACCCTAATGGGAGAGGGAACATGATGCAGAATGTGCCTTTATTACCAGCTCCCCCTAGCATGTCGATGCCTATGGGCAGTCAAATGGCTCCAAATGGTGGAGGCCAGGCGGTCAATCCTAATACCATGCCTGTGACTCAACAACCTGTGCCTAATCGAATTGTTAGGCCGATGGAGCGACATAGTAATGACCAAGGCTATGAGTCGAGTTCTTCCAATTTTCTCGGCGAGGTTAAGGACATGATGAAGCATTATACCGACATGATTACGGAGCAGTATCGACAAATAGCTGTTGATGTCAACTTCCTTAAAAAACAACAAAATTTGATAGGAAGTAGATACCCGGAGGAGGGTGCACCATCGAGGTTTAGTTGCAAATGGTGTGGCGGGCAGCACTATCCAAGAAATTGCCCAAATGTTAAGTGCGACATTTGTGGAAAATCTGGCCATTTAGCAGCTACTTGCTGGAGTAAGATTAGTTCCCTCCAGCGAGGTAGTTGGCAACCCGGGCCTGTTAATCATCGTGCCCAAGGAAATGATCCCCAGCGAGAGGACGGGCCTAAACAAATACTTCAACGACCAAAGACTACAGTGGAGGAGCTACCAAGTGGTAGTGGGGTTAGTTTGATTGAGGCTGTACGCGTTAATGATGCTGAAACCTCTAATCTACGAGCTGTCCTTACAAGAGGTAAAAAGGGTAGAGAAGCCGACATGGATAAGCCTGTCGACGGAAACCCTAAACAAGGCGACAAAGGAACGCAAGTTTTGGATCCTGCCCTAGAAGGGGGACCTTTGAAGCCCGTAGAGAGTAAAGCCGATAAGGAAGCACCAAAGAAGAAGGTGAAAGTTAAGAAAGAGGCAATAAAGCCAGTTCAACGACCTAAAGAGCGGATGGTTTGGCGTGAAAAGCGAGCTCTATCGAACTATCATGAATTTGATTTGACGGGCTCTCTTTGCGAAGTCAAGCCGGACGTGAATCTTTTACAGCTTATTAAGCTTTCCCCAGGAGTACGCAAGGAATTTAGAAAGATTCTACGTACTGGGTATATTGTAGAACCTTTGGGTATTGCGCGAGTTGGTGATGACTGGTTCGAGCATGCTGAGAAGCATTGCCCAAGGGTTGCAGCCTATGTCGATGGGATATTAGTAGATTATGCTATTGTCGACACGGGATCATCTGTTAACATTATGAGTTCTGAACTGATGGAAAGGTTGGGTCTTGCGATTCAGAAAGATACCTCCACAATTCTCAGAATGGCAGATGATAGTTTGAGACAGCCGGAAGGCTGCATTACTAAGGTCCATGTCACTGTTGCAAATGTAGAATGCATGTTGGACTTTAGGGTGATTCGTTTTGTAGGGCGGCCAAGTTACCAAGTATTACTCGGACGACCTTGGATCTTGCAAGCGGATTGCCAAGTGGATATACCCGCCGGTCGATTGATATTCGGCAGAGGTGCCCAGCGTGTGGTGGTTGATGCTTATCCTGAGTCCCCGCAGAGTGAGAGAGCTCCTCTATCTTCTACAGAATTGGAGACATTAGAAGATTTATGTGCCAGTGAGACATCATCGAGTGATGAGTCTAAAGAGGGATCCACCACGGAGGACATCTATCAGATCACTTTGAACGAGCCGATAGAGGCCCAAGATCGTATAAGAGATGCAGATGTTATCGAGCTAGACCTTGGTACGCTTGATGATTCGCGGCCAATCAAATTAGGGTCCATGCTCAGTACAACAGAAAGGGAGGACTATGTGGCCTTGATCCAGGAATTCCGTGATATCTTTGCCTGGAGTTATGATGAGTTGAGAGGCATCCCTCCTAGTCTTGCTGTTCATACAATTCCGTTGAAAGAGGGCAGTCGTCCTGTACGGCAGAAAGTAAGGCGTATGCCTTTCGAATTGAGGGACGGGCTGTTTGAAGAGTTACAGAAGCTTCGAAAAGCGGGTTTGATTTTTCCTGTGCAACACACGGAATGGTGTTCGCCAGTTGTGATTAGAAAGAAGAAGAATAATCAGATCCGTTTATGTGTAGACTTTAGGGAGCTGAATAAGTAGACAGTTAAGGACTACTACCCATTACCATTTATTGACCAGATTTTGGATCAATTAGCGGGTAGGAAGATATATTCGTTTATGGATTGCTTTGCAGGGTATAACCAAATGGCAATTGCAGAAGAGGATAAGTTGAAAACAACTTTCATTACGGTATTTGGTACTTTTGCGTACCATGTGATGGCCTTTGGTTTATGCAATGCGCCTGGTTCGTGGCAACGAACAGCCGATAAGACATTCGGTGACATATACCCTGAAGAGTTGAGGGTGTTTATTGATGACTTAGGGGCCGCCACCGTGAGAGAAAGGCAGTTGATCATTTTGAGAAAATGCTTTGAGCGCTGTAGACAATTTTGCATCGCCCTAAACCCACGGAAGTGTGCTTTTGGAGTACCTTATGGGCTATTGCTGGGCCATGTGGTCAGTTCGGTAGGAATTGCGACAGACCCCAAGAAGGTCAAAGTTATAGTTGCCATGGGTCCACCACGCACTCCGAAAGAAGTTCATAGCTTTCTGTCTTCGGTTGGTTACTACCGTAGATTCATTAACGCCTTAGCAGAAAGAACGTTGCCGCTTACAAATTTATTGTCCTTTAGCTGTTCGTTTGTATGGGGTGACCCTTGTAAGGTAGCATTCGAGGATGTGAAACAAGAGCTAGCAAGAGCGCCCGTTTTAAAAGCACCTAAAAGAGGTGAGGTGTTCTATATATTTTCAGCAGCCACCATGTATAGTATCAGCTGCTGTTTAGCCCAATTTTGGGAAGAGAAGTGATACCACCCGATTGATTTTGCTAGTCGGAAGCTGGGGGTATCCGAAATCAATTACACCTACATGGAGAAGCTGTGTCTAGCGATGGTCTTTGGGACCAAGAAATTTAGGCATTACATTCTTTATGAGAAAGTCATACTTTATACAAAGGCGGAGGGACTTCGACTATTGATGAATAAGCTACAGCCGCCTGACCGTTTAGCGAAGTGGTTGATCACTTTGCAGGAATTTGATTATGAAATCAAGAGTAAGCCACCAAGGTTGCAAGGCATCGTGGAATGTCTAGTGGACTTTGGGGAGCCGAAAGAATCTGTGGCTGAAGGTAGTGACATGGAGATGATATTTAAAATAGATACGGCATCTATTCCCTCCTGGTATGCTGCAATAACGCATTATTTATCAACGGGAGAGGCGGGTTCCGAACTATCTAAGGCTGAGAAAAGGAAAATTAAGCAGCAAGCGTTAAAGTTTGCCTTGATCGCAGGTACATTATATCGGCAAGGGGTTGATGATATCTATCGCCGATGTGTGACGCCTGACGAGGTGCCATTCATTTTGGAAGAGTGCCATGATTTTGCTTGCGGTGGCCATTTTGCTGGACGACTCACAGCACAAAAGGCTTTAAGAGCAGGTTATTGGTGGCCTGCCATCTTCCAGGATGCGTTTGCGTATGTTAAGAGATGCGATATTTGCCAACGACATGATAGTCGAGAGAATAGGAAACGACCACTCACCCCTATTATGGCGATACTTCCATTTGAGAAGTGGGGAATAGACTTTGTGGTTCCTATTACTCCGTCATCGACTACGCAAAAGCGATACATCATTGTAGCAACTGACTACTTCACAAAGTGGTCAGAAGCACGAGCAACAAGGAAAGATGATGCTAAAGAAACTGCTAGTTTCCTTTTAGAGCAGATAATATGCCGGTTTGGTCCGCCGCAAGAATTAGTGTCGGACCGCGGAACCCATTTCCTGAATAAGGTGATCAAAGGTTTGACAGAGTTGTGGAACATCAAGCATAACAAGACAACCCCATATAATCCGCAAGCCAATGGTCAGGTTGAAAGCACCAACAAGCAGCTTGTGGGCATCCTGTCCAAAACTGTGTCGGAAAAGAAACGGGATTGGGATAAAAAGTTATATGTGGCAGTGTGGGCCTATAATACGACTTTCAAACGAGCCACTGGCCATACCCCGTTCAAGTTAGTATATGGGGAGGAGTGTGTCTTGCCTTTAGAGATTGAGCTGCCGACTATTCGGTTTGCAATCAATCATTCTTTGAGCGATGAAGACGCTCTTTTTGAGCGCTTGACGATACTGGCACATTTAGATGAGCTTAAGTTGCAGAGCTTATTGCACCAAGAAGTGGCGAAGCACCGAATGAAGAAGCTACACGACCTCAAAGCCAAGAAGTACACCTTCAAGAAAGGACAGCTTGTTCTGTATTATGACGCACGACGTGAATTATTCCCAGGCAAGCTAGAACCCAAATGGGATGGGCCTTATAGGATCGTTAGGATAGGAAAGAATAAATCTACAGTGTTGTTAGCTGACCTTGAGGGGATAGAATTTAAAAATAAGGTTAATCTTAATAAGATTAAACCTTATTACTTCTGATTGTACTAATGCTATGACTGCCTTGCAGGTCTAGGCAAGATCAATCAAACATCTGCAAGGAAATCGTGATAGAGGTTGATGGGTTGTCTGATCCCTTATTTAGAACACCCATATTTAGAACAGAGGTATCATCAGGGAAAGCTCATTTGGTGGAGCAAAGGATACAAGGTGATTGAGCAAGAAGGCGGGACATTTATTTGGGAAATCAAGGTCTTCTGCCATCACTGCCTACAAATTTTGACGAGCATCCCTGTTGAATTCAATGATGATGGAGGGATGGAGCCTACAGTCCACCCGTTGAATATGCTGAATTTCGATTACCATAATTACGAGTAGAGTTCCGGATGGCGGGATGTGTAAACCCTTTATGGACGTACACCTTGTACTTTGATGGGGCGTCCAGGGGTGCATCCAAAAAAGGAAGTGTAGGAGTTGTCATCCGAGATCCCCAACGACACATTGTCATGAAGTTAGCTGCTTATCTCGGGGTGAATTTTACCAATAATATGGCAGAATACAAAGCCCTGATTATGGGTTTGAATATTGCAAAGAAGGGTGGTATCCGCCAGTTGTTGGTGAAAGGGGAGTCTCAGTTGGTTTTAAATCAACTCAATGGGACGTACATGGTACGGAACCCCATCCTTTGTATGTACCATCATACTGCCATAGCCCTGCTAGACGAATTTGATAGAGTGTCTTTTCAGCTGATTCCACAGAATTGGAATCAGTTTGTCGATTCATTGGCTAATCTTGCGTATGAAGAAGACCTCTTCTTTAATTGTGGCCCTTGTCCCGATATATCTATTGATGGTGAGACAGGACCTGGTCGTTTGTGGGGTATGCTTTCTGAACATGCCCTTTTTGGCAGACGATGGTTGATTTGGGTGATGCAGAGGGTAAGCGAGACTCATCTGCCTTTATTATCTCGGACCCACAGACTGATTCGACGACATGTGATGCGAACACCTCTTGCGATATACGCAGGAGGGATAGGTCATAATCTACTGCACCTAGTTTAGGGCTACAAGCCCTGTTCCCCTGGGAATAGTATGCTTTGCTGTCTCTCATAGTTGTTTCCAGGAGGATGGTATGCATAGTATTGTTTTATTTCATTAGGCCAAGAGGGCCGATACAGTTTAGTAGCAAAGTCATGTCTGATTTCATTAGGCCAAGAGGGCCATTTCCCTGTCTAATGCGGGTGCGTTTAATTGGGTTTTTGTTTTAGTGTTGTGCTGGACAGATTTCGTGGTTCGTGGAATTTTGTGGAGCGTGGAGGAGCCTTTGCTGCGATGGAAGCTTCTTGTGGCCAATCCAGGTGATACCTCTCCTTTACGAGTACCTTTTTTTTCCTGTTATATATGTATTTGTACTTGTTGAGGGGATACTTTTTGTTGGGGACCGGCAACCAAGGCATGAAGTCCCAGGTTTAGGTTGAGTATGTTTGAGGGAGGTCGGAGTAGTCATTGCCTCCTGCAACGACATTGTTAGACATTGAAAGACCTGTTTTAGAAGGAAGTCCTAGTGGCCTTGTCCTGCTAGCCTGCTAGGCAGCCGTTCTAGGAGTTCTTGTTAGTAGTGAGGCAGTTAGAGAAGCCTGCCAGAAGATAATAATGATGATGCCCAGAAACTTTGTATATCCTAAAAGATGACTATAAATACGAAGGTGTGTAAAAAGGGGTTCTAACCCCTATCAAAGAAAAGAAAAGGAATGAAAATATATAAGCAGTTGCTCATTGCCTTGCGAAGGCCTGGTAGGTTCCTGGGGACGAGTCAGACCCGGGGCCGATACCTTGTCTTCCTAGGGGTGGCTTCTTGCTGGAAAAATAATATCACAACAAGGAAGGTTGGAGCGAAAATAAAAGTGAGCGTTAGAAAAGGATTAAGTGTCGCCTTGCGAGGGCTTGGTAGGTTCTTGGGTGCCGAGACAGGTCCTGAGACCGATGCCCTGTTCTCCTTGGGTCACTACGCTCAGCTCCCTCCTTTTTACATGCCCAAGTATGTTCATCCAATACAAATCCTAAAAAAAGACATGTACTGAAAGAAAATATTCTTTGATCAGGCTATAGGAGTCCTCGCCTTGTAGGAGCTCCTAGTTGTGTTGTCTTTAGTTGGTCAGTAGTTCAGACTACCACTTAGGGCAACCTCTTTGACAGTTCTTTTTAGTTTGGCTGTGTTGGAGCAGCTGGTTAGTGACTCACTTCGGATCTTCTATTAGATGATGCTAGGCCTATTCCTTGTGGAGGTCATGCCTTGGTTCTGTCCAGGGGTAGGGGGAGCATTGTGCTGAGTTTTATTATATATTTGTTTTGTATCAGTTTGATGCTTCTTTGGTTGTGTATGTACAGATATGTTCGTGGATTCGACGGGCTGAGTCGCCCTATCCCGTGGTCGCCAATGAGAGCGGAATTTAGGAGATGGCAAGTGCTTAAAAATAGCTAAAAATTATGAATATCAAGGGAAAAATATTCACTGTCAAAGGCGGCGGCTCGATCCAGGACGATTTTAAGCGTCAAGTGCTTGACGGGCGCCCGTGAGACGCTCTGTGAATTTTTGTAATTTTTTTCGAGTGCCTGTGGTGGTCACTGAAGATGCCAGGCAGTGCGGGACGCGAAGAGGAAGTCACAGAAATTTTCAGAACGTAGTTTGGAGTTCGCACGCGAGAGTTGGCCCGAAACCAGCCGGGGTGCCCAAGAGGGGGCCCAAAAGGGAAATTTCAAAAGGTGTGAGAGAGGGGGGGTGACCTTTGGCACCCCCCCCTTCAAAAAATCGTGGATATGGAGGGGGGGCGGCGGCTGAAAACAGCCGCCGAAAAAAACGCGCCCCCCCCCCCCCCCCCCCCCCCCCCCCCCCCCAATCGATTGCTGGCTTGCAAAGCAAGCCATGGCTATGAACCTCCAGGCCTGGTCAAGACATCATGCCGAGTGAATCGCCGGTCTCCGCTCCCGCAATGGTGGACTGGTTGGAGAGAGAGAAAATCAGTCTTTCTCTCTCCTCCCTCTCTCTCCTCTTAGCCCCCGTTCGTGCTTGAAGGAATAGGATGGAGATGGACGGCCGGATGGATGCCGATTCTTGACGGGATGAAAGAGCAATGCAAAACCATTGTAGATTGCTGATTCCAAGCAGAATTCATGGCTGGAAATCAATCGTGGGACGTGCCAAATTTAATGAAAACCCGCAAGACACGGTAATAATTGTTTTTACAAAGAAAAAGGTCTTTTGATGCAAATTTGGTTGATAAAAATGTGTTCATATGGATTGAGTTTTGAGTATGTCGTGCTTTGAGTTGGTTTCTAGCTGTTCATCATTTAAAAATCAGGAAAACATGTGTGGGTTAGCAGAAAATAGAAAACCGAGACACGAAAAACCATAAAAATGAAGGAAAATAGGGTTTTGGGCTAAAAATGATGCAATAAATTAATCCACACCTACTAAAATTTCTGTTTCTGCTGAAATGAACTAAGGGCCACAGCCCATAAACTGAACTTGATTTTTAGCAATTAAAAAAAAATAAAGAAAATGGCGGGAAAATGAAAAAAAAAACCATGAAAAATAGGGGAAAAATACATTTGGGGCTACGAAAAATATAGAAAAATAGGATTTATGTTTGTTGATGTATAGCAAGGCTGGGGCATGAAGTTATGCTTCAGTTCAGCCTTGTTTATATGTTTTAGTGCGTGTTTCCTTCCTTTCTCCACATAAAATGACAAGGAAACCCTAAAAGAAATGAATGCAATGATGCACTATCAACGGGGAAGGGTAGAGTTGTGGAAAAAATGGTTAAATGCCGCTGAGCATGAGGGATAATTTGCTGATTTTATATGCATCGCATCTAGAACGGAATAATAATGATAAAAATTAAAACCTAGTAGCACGAAGATCACTTCGGTGCTAGGTGTTGCAGCGAAGCACAAAGCGGTTAGAAAGAAAAGCATGAAAGAGATGTTTTGCACTTGCACGCTGCTGGTTTTTAAAATGTTTGAGCACTAGGCATCCACCTCTTTGCATGATCATTTAGAGGAAATTAAAAGTATCAGAGTCAGCTCCTGGACACACATAGCAATTGTTTTCAGTAGGCCCTTGATCCACCGTTGAGAGGCAGTGAGGTTCCTATGCTGTAGGCTAGTCGTGGGATCCTAAAGGGGAAAGAGAAGTAAGGACAATGGTACATTCCTGGACACATTTATTTGGTACCTTGAGCGACTTTTGTGCGAAATGTCTATATGTTGAGTGACGCATCGAGGGGCCAATCCCCAAGGTGTAGGAGAGTCGCAGAGGGTTGACGGCATTCAGCCGTAGGAGGAACCCCATGTGTATGTGATTCGAGCCTTTTGGCTATGTGAAAGGGACTCCCTCTGAGGAGTAATATTGGGTTAGGATCAGTTGGACTACAACGTATTACAAACGCAATGTGTAGGAAGGCAGAGATTTTGATAGACGCTCCTGGCCGCGAGGCCGAGGGGTTGTCTTGTGCATAGTGACGAGGCCCGGCTAGTGCATGAGCCAGTGCCGGCCCGTTTTTAGGTCCATAATAGATCTTGAAAACAAGATCACAGTTCCTTGCACAGTATACAACCAGCTAACACTTGCAGAACTTGGAAGTTGGCACCTTTTGATCCTTCTTGAGTCTCCTTCTCTCCTACACAATATGTGTAGGGCTCTCCTCTTGGTGCTTGATTTCAGTAGAGTTTCCATAGCACTTGCACCTTCTCTTCTCCATGATAAGCGCAAAGAGAAAGGCAAGAGAAAAGTGCAGAAAAAGTCTGGTGATCGTAGCATTATCCCTAGTAAGTCTAGTGTAAAGATTGAAGAGATAAATGTAGTGTGGCTTGAATTAGATGATGAGTCTATCTTAGCATCTTTCTCTCTTGATGATTCTCAGTTGACATATGCTTCATCTACATATTCTCAATGTTGGTTTCTTGATTTGGGGGCTTCTTTTCATGTTACTCCGCATAGGGTTTGGTTTTAGTCCTATTGTAGTATGACAAGTTTTGTGAGACTAGAAAATGACTTAGCATTAGATGTTATTGGTATTGGGAATGTACAACTGCAGTTTCCTTTAGGTAGCTCCTTGACTTTGCATAATATATATCCTGTATCGACTTTGACTACAAGCCTTCTATCTACTAGAGAGTTGGACGATGCACACTATTATGTATCTTTTGGAAATTCTGTATGGAAGAATACCTGTGGGAATCTTATTTTTGCTCGAGGTGCCAAGTTTGGCAGCCTCTACCCTTTATTTATATCTAGATACCTTGACCATGTTTTGACTATGGCTAATATAACACATGTATCTTTATGGCACCATCACCTTGGACACATGTCCTTAAAGGGAATGAAAATGCTTACTCGTTTGTAGTACCTTTTGCCTCTTGATTACAAATGTTTTGATTCTGGTCCCCATTGTCTTTATGATAGGCAAACACATAATTCTTAGAAGAAGTTTAGCATTGCACGTATCGGTGAGCCTTTGGCTCTTATTTATTCTAATGTATGTGGTCCCATGCCTTGTCAATGTTTGGGCATGAAGTAATTTATTATCTTCATTGATAATTATTCACATAAGGTCTGGGTATATCCTATTAAGGAGAAATTAGATGTCTTATCTACTTGTGAGCATTGGCTTGCCCTTTGTAATGAAAGAAGCTGAGAGGAGGGAGAAAGAGAGCAGAAGAAGAAGGAAGAAGACTAGAAGAGGAGAGAGAAAGAGAGAAAAGAGGAGAGAAGGGTGAAGAAAGCCATGGAAGCTGGAGATAAAGGAGAAGAGTGTGATCTTGATAATAACTGGTTGCTCTAATCTGGGGCTCTTACACCTTAAATACCCCAATCAGTGTGACGGGGTGTCTAAACCCTAGTCGGTGTGTATCCCGCTTGTTACAATCCATCCCCACTCGAAAGGTTTTTTCCCTCAAAAACAAGGAGAAATAGAGGGGAGTGATGGGTGGGCTAAAGGAGGGTTGTAGAGTACTACTCAGAGCCCTTTGACAATGAAGATTGGGTGTGGAGAGACTAGGGACAACATGCAGTCCGGAAGTCTGCTGAAGTAAACTGGTCATAACTTTTGATAGGCTGCTCCAAATAGGGCGTACCATATATCGAAATGGAGCTTATGACGAGTACTTTCAGCCTATGTAGAATGCACATGCATGTGATTTGAGTAAGTACAAAACTGTTCTAAAACAATGTGCAGCTGGCAGGCAGGAAGTGGGCAATTTGGGGCATGACCGGCTAGTCTTCCAGCCATTGGGGTTCAAGGAGGTAGGGAAATTTATTGAGGATAGTTGCTAGGCACCAAGAGGCTTCTTCCAAGGGTAGGCCTTGCCATTTGATGAGGTATTCTTTGATGGATCGGGATCGTAAGTGCTTATCTCGCTGCCCAATGATTGCTTCAGGGAAATATTGAGTGATGCCCTCTTCATCTATGGGGGAAAGTTTTTCCACATAGTCCACTAAGGAGCCTACAAAGAGTTTCAGCTGACTGACATGAAATACATTGTGGATTTTGGTGGTAGGGGGGAGTTCTAAGCAGTAGGCCAAGTCGCCAACTCTCTTCAGGATTCGGTATGGGCCATAGAAGCGATGGGCTAGCTTGTTACTGCTGTCCTCTTTGAGAGTTGAGTAGTGGGACTTAGGCACTTTCAAAAGGACCAATTCCCCCTTTTGGAATTCCAAATGCCTTCGTTTTTCATCAGCATAGAGTTTCATGTGTGTCTAGGCCTTCTGAAGATTCATTTTGCATTGCTGAAGTAAAGCTTGCATGCGATCCAATTTAGCTTGACTCTGAGGATTGATCTTATTAGTAAACAAGACTGTAGGAAGGGGAACCTTAAATCCATATAAGGCCTCAAAAGGGGAAACTCCAATGCTAGAGTGTGTGGAGTTATTATATGCAAACTCAGCCAAGTGAAGCCACGTATCCCAACTGTGCTGTACATCATGGCAAAAGTGCCTCAAATATGTCTCAAGCCATTTGTTCACTCTCTCAGTTTGGCCATTAGTCTGAGGGTGGTAGGCAGTGGATAGAGCAAGCTTGGTCCCCATGGAGATGAAAACTGTCTGCCAGAAGTTGCTCATAAACTTTGCATCCCGATCATGTACTATGACTTGTGGTAAGCCATGCAACTTGAAGACATTTTCCATAAACTGAGTGGCCACCTGAGAGGCAGTATATAGGACCTTAATGGGGATAAAGTGAGCAACTTTGACGAGGCGATTAACTACCACATAGATACTGTTCCACCCTTTCTTAGTCACAGGAAGGCTAGTGATAAAGTCCATTGTGATGTGAGTCCATTTCCCTTCAGGGATAGGGAGAGGTTGCAAGAGGCTAGTGGGCCTGAGTGTACTATCCTTGTTCTGTTGGCATGGAACACATTTGGTCACAAAGTCCTTGACGTCCCTCCATAAGCCTTTCCAATGAAAAATCTTGGCAATCCTGTCATACATTTTGAAAACACCCAAGTGACTGGCAGTGGGGCAATAATGCATTTCTTCCATGATCTTTTGCGTGAAGGGGGAAGTGTGCGGGATGATAATCTTGCCATGGGACCAAATAAGGCCATGCTTGAGTTGATATTGGGAGTTTTCAGCCATAACCCCATGCTGTAATTTTTGAAATGTGTGGCTGAAATGATCATCTAACAAGTAAGCCTCTTGGAGCTCTTCAACCCAATCACTGTGCAATTCTGAAATAGAGGAGACTCTGCATGCCCACATTCAAAAGAGAGTATCAGCCACAATATTATCCTTGCCCCGCATGTGTGAAATGTCAAAGTCATAGTTCTGTAAGGTTGCCACCCATCGCCTTTGCTTAGGAGTCAAAGTAGACATAGTCAAGAAGTATTGGAGGACTTGGTGATCGCTTTTCACTTGGAAGCGGCTGCCATACAGATAGTGGTGCCATTTCTTGATGGCATGGAGGATGGCCAATATCTCTTGGTCGTATACATTCATTTGCATCTCCTTGTCATCAAGCTTGCGGCTTTCAAATGCAATCACACCATGCTCTTGCAACAATACTGCACCAATACCCCAGCCATTGGCATCACAATGAATGGTAAATAGCTTAGAGAAGTCAGGGCAAACAAGGATGGGGACTGAAGTAAGAGCATCCTTTAATTGTTTGAAGCTATGATTTGCAGTGGCATTCCAAAAAAATGACTCTTTTTTCAAGCGATCAGTCAAAGGTACTGCAATGGTGGCATAGTGCTTAATGAAGTGTCTGTAGAATGAAGAGAGACCAAGGAAGCCATGCAAGGAAGTGGTGTGGAAGGAGTGGGCCAATCCTTAACACATTGCATCTTTTTTGGGTCAGCCTGTATACCATTTTTGCTCACAATGTGTCCCAAGTACTCCACAGATGTCTACATGAATATGCATTTTCTCTCCTTAGCATAGAGTCGATGCTCTCTCAATATGTCAAACACCCTCTGAACATGTGTCAAGTGCTCCCTAGATGACTTGCTGTAAATGAGGATGTCATCAAAGAAGACAAGCACAAACTTGAACAGAAAGGGCTGCAGGATTTTGTTCATGAGGCTTTGAAAGGTGGCAGGGGCGTTAGTCAACCCAAAAGGCATCACAAGAAAATGGTAAAGTCCACGATCAGTCCTGAAGGCCATTTTGACCTCTTCTCCTACCCGCATACGAATCTGACGGTATCCAGAGCGCAAGTCAATCTTAGTGAAAAAGCATGCTCCTTTTAACTCATCCAGCAAATCATCAATCCGTGGTATGGGGTAGCAGTTCTTCACTGTAATTTTGTTCAAATCCCTGTAGTCAATGCACATGTGAAAGGAGCCATCTTTCTTTTTGACTAAGAGGATAGGGGATGCATAGGGGGAAGAACTCGGTTCAATGAAACCTATCTCCAATAGCTCCTTGATTTTCTTTGCAACCTCTTCACGCTCACACTTGGAGAGTCTATAGGGGGGTTTGTTCACTGGCTTGGAATGGGGCTCTAGGTCAAGTGGGTGGTCCACTTGTCTCTTGGGAGGGAGGGATGTAGGCATTTGAAATAAGTCATTGTATTCCTGAAGTAAGGCCTGCAAGGCAGAGTCATGTGATACTTCAGAGGGCTGATCAGAAGTGTCCTTATTTAATTGCAAAACAAAGATTTGTGAGCATTTCTTAAACTCCCATTTGAGTTGCTTTGCTGTAATGTGCTGAAAATCAGCATGATCTCAAACTCCCTCTAGGTGGATAGGCTGTCCATGCATCATAAACTCCATGTAAAGCTGAGAGAAGTTCATAGAAAATTTCCCCAATTGTTTCAGCCAGTCTCAGTCCAAGACAACATCAATGGGGCCCATATCGAGGGCAATCAGATCAATCAGGGCCACATAATTTTCAGCCAAGCATAAGGGAACTGCAGGACATACATGTGTGCTGATTTCTTTTTCTCTGTTTGCTACTTGGACCTTCAAGGGGTGGTGAAATGCCATAAGGGTACATTTCAACCGATCAATGGCTGATTTATTGACAAAACTATGAGTGCTTCCACTATCCACAAGGATAAAAACATGCTTCCCATTGATACTGCCTTGAATGCGAAGGGTACTGGGGCTGTGGTGGGAACCCATTCAAGCATCCAAGGAGATCGAGCAAAGGGAAGTCGGAGGTGGGTGGGATGTTAAATCAAGTATCTATGAGGGAGCACTGCCCGGGTCAAAGGGAAACCCATCCTCCAGGTCATAGAATAGCTCATGATCAACATCCTCCATGGGCTCAGTTTGGTCAATGGCCAGGTCATCCTTTTCATTGTGCCAGTCTTCCATGACGTACATGCTATGAACTTTGACCTTAGTTGTCTTGTACGGGCATTTGGAGGCATGGTCAGCAATGAACTTATCTCCACATTTAAAGCATAGGCTCTTTTCTTTCTGTTCTTTCACAATATCTGGGGAGATGAACTGTTGACTATTGGATCCATGGAAAGGGTGATCAAGAGTGTACCATCATCTTGCCAACCGTTCTTTTTCCACAGGGGACACAAAAACTTGGACCATATGCATTTTGAAATCTTCCCAATCAATGAATTGTTGATTCTCCCAATTGATATAGTGCCACCAAGTGTGGGCAAAACCTTCCAAATGGAGAGAAGCAAAAAGTATTTTCTGATCATCAGTACGTGGTAGATGTTGAAGTAGGACTCCAACTTGGACGTCCATTCTTCCAGGTTAGATAGTGAGGGGGATTGCCCATTGTACTTTGTGAGAATGACCTTGTCACGCAGATCATAGGGCATGCTGCCCATGAAATCCTTGCTGTCCATGCATCCCGTGGTGGCAATACATGCCTTGTTGTCCATACATCCCTTGTGGTGCATTCAACCCATGTTGTCCATTATAGCCACGCTGTCCATGATTGTCAAGTAGGCCATTTGTACCATATTGTCCTTGATGGGGCTAATTCATATGTGGTGCATGGGGGCTCCTAGGTAGAGCGGGTGAAATTCGACCCAAGGTGGGAGAAGGCCTCAAGTGAATGTTGTCGGCATGGTGGACGGGGGAATTCAATAGGGGCTCATCATGCATATGAGAGGGTTCCCTGATCTCATAGGTAGAAGGGGAAATTCCCTTAGAGCCAAGTATACCCTGTGGGCCATGCGACGGTTCCTGATGTGGAGGGCGTCTAGACTCATGTCTAGAGTCATTGGTCTTCTCTTGAGATGAAGCGGTCGCTAACTGAGCAACAAGAGCAGTGAGCTATTCCAAGGTCTGTTGGGTCTTTGAGTTTGAGATAGCCATGTGCTTGATCGCTTCATCAAACTTGGACAACATTTGGCAGTGGTTGGTGACCATATCATTGTGGTGTTCCATTATGACGGAGCTCATGTTGGCAGAGGGCGTGATTGAGAAGGGCATACGGGTCCGTTTCAAGCATTTCCTCCAGTATGTCACCATAGTAATCTTGTGCTGAGCTTGGTTCCTCATTCATGGATGTCCGGAGTCTCTAATCTCCCTCCGGAGTTCTTCTTGGGCCTTGCTTTTGCCTTTCTGGCCAGCCATCTAGGTGCAGTCCACATGACCTGCTGTCAGTAAAAGGGGTGTAACTCTTTGTAGGAAACTCCGATTGATGAGATTTTGGGCTCAATCGGAGGGGAAGATGGCCTCTTGGAGATGAGCTATTAAGCTTTATGACAAAAATGATCAGAATTTTCTGTAGGGGGTTTACAATGCCTGTCTTGCAGCGGTGTGCATCCTGTCCACCGTGACCCTAGTGCACAAAAATGGGCATAACTTTCACACCGTAGCTCCGATTGGGGAGATTTTGGATTCAAACAGGAGGGGACAAAGCCCTCTTTGAGATAAGCTATAGGCTTTACCCCCAGATTTAGGAAAAAATTTTCTACAATTGGATCTTTGTGACTGTTCTGCAAGACTGTGACCAAAAACACTGCCTGTCTTACATGGATAGAGCATAGATCAAGGGTCTTGATTTGCCACATCAATAGCATCTTGAGCATACTAAACATAATCCTGAGCATCATTGCATACCCATCAACTCTACCATTCATGCATAAGTACATTCACTGCCATACATCTCCTTGACTGCATGTACTTCAAGTGACATACATGGGTGCCATTAGCATTGTGGGGTAGCCAAGAGAGATCATTGGGGCAGGGAAGTGGAGCTCATGGGAGTACCTGCACCTGCAAACAAGTATTGGGATTTGGATCACCAGGAGGTGGGCAAAGTTTCCCTCAGGTCAGGTTGTGCACCCCTTCAGGGTCTTAAGTGGTAAGGGAGGGTCACCTCTCTTTTGTCTTACCACCTCGCCTGGCATCGGCCTTTTTCCTCAGCCGGAGTATACATGGCAGACATTTTTAATTAGCAATCAATAGGAGATGCATTGGAAAGAAGACATTGGGCCTTTTCATGAGATGCAAGGAATGATGAAGGTTGGGGTAGGGGTTACCTTGGCAATCCAGTGACTCACTGGTTGCTACTTACCCAATGTACAATGGTTAATATTCATCCAAGATCATAAGACAAGATAGGGGGTTAATGTCAGCCATTACAATGAAATTCACAAAGAGGTATGATGCTTGTATGCAATCTTGAATCTCTCCAACAATGGATTAAGCTCAGTAAGTGGCTAAATTGAGAGATTCAGATCAGAATGGCGTACCTCTTTAATGCTTGGGACGACCGTTGAAGCTCGACTCATCATGATGCCACTTGCTCCATTGATCAAGTTCGGTTGTTGGTTAGGCATTTGTGGAAGAGTGCTTCAGCATTTGAGTGCTCTTGCTGATGAAGAAGGCTCCCAAGCTTATCCCCGAGCTTGAGCTTCAAGAATGGGAAGCTTCAAGTGAAGCTTTCATGGCTGCCCGCAAAGCTCCCATGCATGCTGAGCTCAATGACTTCATCCGGTCAAGAGAAATCCTTCACGGGCTGAGGGGGTTGAGTTCTCTGGTTAGAGAAAGCTTCAGTTAGAAGAATCCATGGCTGCCCCAAACTGTTTCAAACAGTCCAAGCTGCTGTCCACCATGGGAGTTGATTCCCGGGAGAAAAAGTGCCAAAGGGGGAAGGACAATGTGTGAATCAGTGCCCTAGAGTGGCAGGGAGGGGAGGGCAGCAAGAGGAGGAGTGGCAGGAGGGCTGAGGAGGGGCAGGACAGCCAGTGCAAAATGCACTGAAAATTACGGGGCTGTCCTGCGGGCCTCTTGGGCAGCAAATCCCCCTAGTCCACCACTTGATCAGAAGCTTGGGAGGTCAGGGAAGGAGTCCCAGGGCTAGTTGATGTCGGGGAGCACCCTCAGGTCAAATTTTTTGGGGTTTCTTTGGGCTGGCAGCCATGGCAGCTTGTAGAAGAAGAGAGAAAAAGAGGGCTGAGGCAGAAAGTGACTGAGGTTTTGCCCTCTTCCAACTCCTGGGACTCTAAACTTGGCCTAGAACCCTTAAAATTTGCATGAAAAGAAGTGATGACATGCTGTTTTAACCATTTTACCTCCAGATATGTTTGAGTCTCCAGCCATAGCTCCTGCTTGCTCCAAAAAGTTGAAGTTAACTGCAGTTCTTCTTGCTGTACATGTACCTGTAAGCTGAGTAACTAGGGTTTTTGGGATTTGAAAAGGGAGAAAGGGGAAAGAGGAAAATGACCAAATCCTGAAGCTCTAATACCACTTTTAATGAAAGAAATTGAGAGGAGAGAGAAGGAGAGCTGAGGAGAGAGAAAGAGAACAAGAAGAAGAAGGAAGCAGACTAGAAGAGGAGAGAGAAAGAGAGAAAAGAGGAGAGAAGGGTGAAGGAAGCCATGGAAGCTGGAGATGAAGGTGAAGAGTGTGATCTTAATAATAATTGGTTGCCCTAATTTGGGGCTCTTACACCTTAAATACCCCGGTCAGTGTGATAGGGTGTCTAAACCCTAGTCGATGTGTATCCCGCTTGTTACACCCTTGTTGAGAACTAGTCCAATATAGATTGAAATGCCTAAGGTTTGACAATGGGGATGAGTATGTTTCTAAAGAATTTGAGTGATTTTGTGATGAGAGATATATCAAGCATCAATTGATTACCCCATACATCCCACCCTAGAATGGTATTGCCAAGCGCCATGAATATGACCATTGAAGAAAAAGTTCATACTATGCTTAGTCAAGTAGGCTTATTGCAACATTTTTGGGCTGAGGTAGTTACTACTACTATATATTTGATAAACATATTCCCATGTACCACTATTGGATATTAAGTTGCAAAGGAGGTATGGTATGGGAAACCTCCCTCATATGTGCATCTTACAGTCTTTGGATGTGAGGCTTTCTGCCATGTACCCAAGGACAAATGCAATAATCTCAATCCTAAGTCAATGAAATGCATCTTTTTTGGTCATGGGGACGTAGATGAGATGGGCTATCACCTATGGGATTTACAGGTTTGGATGGTCATCTTTGTATGTTGTTTTCCATGAGGAGAAGATACATATGCAACCTAAGCATGTAGTTGAGGTATACAAGATGAGCTTTTAGGAGGAGCCTCTTGTTATCACATAGCTAGCTAGATAGTTTGTAGCTGATGCTCCAATGGCCCATGACCGTAATGTTAGACATGATGTATAGGCCCCATAGCCTATTTTTGAGATGGTCCACTAGAGATAGACGTCAGCTTGATCAATTTGTACCCTCCATGGACTATGTTATTATGATAAATTTTGGTGAGCCCTTTATTTATGAGAAGGCCATGCGTAGAGGTGATAGTTACTCTTGGGAGAGGGCCATGCATTTTGAGTTTGATTTACTACAGAAAAACCATATATGAAATTTGGTTCCTTTGCCCAATGGAAAACATGCATTGCCATGCAAGTGGGTGTATAAGTTGAAGAGTATCCTTAGATGCCCCAAGGTAGCATACAAGGCCAAATTGGTTGCTAAGGGTTTTAACATGAGCATTGCATTGACTTTGATGAAGTATTTTCTCTCGTAGTCAAGATGACTACCCTACAATTGGATATGAACTTGGTTGCATAGTTAGATCTAGAACCTAATCAAATGGACGTGAAAATGACTTTTTTGCATGGGGGCTTGCATGACGATATCTATATGCAGCAGCCTAAGGGCTTTATGGAAAAGGGCACGGAACACCTAGTGTGCAACTTGAGAAAGAGACTTGATGGCCTTAGGCAGACACCTAGGGAATGGCACCATAAGTTTGATATTTTCATGCATTCATAGAGATATAATCGGAGTGATATGGATCCGTATTTATACACAAAGAAGGCCCTTGATAGTAGCCTTATTATTTTAGTAATTTATGTCAATGATATGTTGATTGTTGGGAGAGCTCGTGTTGATGAGCTAGATGATTTGAAGACTCAACTCAAGAAGAGTTTTGAGATGAAGGACATGGGACATGCTTCACAAATTCTTTGCATTTGCATCATGCATGATCACTCTAAGAGACTCTTTTACTTGTTATAATAGGTGTATATACAAAATGTGCTTGAGAGATTCCATATGTAGGATGTTAAGCCTATTGGCTATCCTTTACCTTCCCATGTGAAGGTCAATCATGTCGATTGCTTCCAGTCAAATGAATATAAGGTAGATATGACTAGGATCCCTTATGTATTTGTAGTGGGCAGTTTGATATATGCCATGATAGCCACATGCCCTGACATAGCATTTGCAATGGGGGCATTGTGGCACACTACATATCTATACTTGACTGGCGACATTGGGATGTTGTGAAGGATAGCATGAGGTACCTAAAAGGCCTTGCAAATATGTGTATTTGCTATGATGGCCAAGATATTATAGTAATGGATTACATTGACTCTAACTATGTAGAACATGTAGAGATAGTAGGAAGTCTATCTTTAGGTATGTCTCCACCTTTGCTAGAGGTGTTATTTCTTAGATGTTTAGGGTGTAGAAATACATGACCTTATCTAATACTAAGGTAGAGTACGTTATAGCCCCACTGAGGCTTGTAAGGAGGCCCTATGGCTAGATCATCTGGTGGACCGACCTTAGTAATATTAATACTCATATAGTGTACTTGGATTCTATGAGTGCTATTCAATTGGTCAAGAATCCAATATTCCATGCAAAGACAAAGCACATTGAGATGCACTATCACTTCATTAGGAAGGTAGTAGCGAATAAGTTTGTTGAGCTTATCAAGATATTGATTGATGAGAATTCTATAGATTTGCTCACTAAAATTCTCTCAGTAGAGCATTTTCTCTTCCTTAGGAAGATGATGGGCAGGATGAGATGACATCTATTCCTTATCTTGTTGTACATTGTCACCTTTTTCTTATTTTCTTCTCAATAGAGACACATTTGCCCTTAAGTGGGAGATTGTTGGGGGTAAATGAACCTATGTCTATGTCGCCCTGTATTTACTTCACACACAATGATCGCACACCTCCGCACTACAGGTAGTGGGCACCCATCATTGTCACTCTTTTTTTAATTCTTTTAGTGACTATTGAATAAGGGAAGGCCAGTCACCCATTGTGACTATTGGAGTTCCCACATCCTCTCTCTCTCTCTCTCTCTCTCTCTCTCTCTCTCTCTCTCTCTCTCTCTCTCTCTCTCTCTCTCTCTCTCTCTCCATCCTTCATAGCTCGCATCCCTCTTGTTTCCACTTACTTGTGCTTCCACTTGGGCTTCTCCCTTCACCATGTAGGTAGAACCAAACTTTTGATGTGAGTTACAAGTCTGCCTACCATATAAACAATGATCTCATGAGTCAAAAACATTAGTCAAGGGGTGATAAATACTGCAATCAAGTGACTACTTTCATTCCTTTAAGGAACATATGCCCAAGATGACAATGCCAAATAGATATATGTTGAAGATTTGTCTCACGGCCAAAACATGATCAATAAATCCATATACAAGCAAGGGATATAGATTGCCAAGACACCTCTAGCAAAAATGAGGTTGCCATATGTAATCTTCTATGCAAAATCACCAAAAGGGACATGATACATGTCATCACCCAATTGTCTAGCGGAGATAAGGCTTTTAGTCAAAGTCGAGATATGACATATATCATGAAGCACAAATGGATCATTGGTACCAAATTGTAATCTTATATCATCGATGTCAACAATGTCACATACATAATCATTACCTAGACTTGACTAAACCTATAATAGTGCAGTAGGTATAAAACCAATGACCATAAGGGATAACATGGAAAAATGTCCCCCAAATAAAGAAGCCAATATTGAGAATAAGCAAACTGAACATAAAGTAACTAAGTAGCATCAAGTGATGAAACAATTTATTTGGAATGATCCTATGCTTTCTCTTTTCTTTTTTGGCACCTATCATTGCACAACTTATGGTACTCTGGCCTTATGTGACCCCACTACCCACAATAATGACAAGTAAGAGAGGACTTAGCACCACGAAACTTAGTGTGTGATTTCCCATGTGACTTAGACTTGCCCTTGTTGGGTTGTGAGTCTTTACCATGATTATTATTCTTGTTACCATCATGTCTGCCTCTCACTGTAAGTGCATGAGAAGTAGAGGCTACATCAAAATTCTTATTATTCACTTCTTTTGTATTAGCAAAGCATCCTCTACATTCTTGAGCATAAGGACATCGTCTCAAGAGGTTTTGTACTCATAGAATGTGGAATATATGCCAAGACTTAGGTGGCATGATAAGCAAAAAAGAGACTTAACATTCTCCTCAAACTTAAGGCCCTATGAAGAAAATTGACTACAAATGGAATGAAACTCATTTAAGTGACAAGATATAAACATCCCTTCCTTCATATGAAGGTTCATGAGTTTCTTAAGCCAATACAGTTGTGTTGCAAGACTCTGCTTATCATAAGAGATCACAAATATTTTTCCACAATGTATAAGCACCACCTCTAGTTTGAACAACATTGAAGTGTACTTGCTTTGACAATGACAAAACAATGGTAGACTTGTATAGCTCTTTAAGCTCTTCCCAGTTACATATACCATAACCTTTTGGCTTTATTCCCTCTAATTTAAATGGCTTGACTTGCTTCTTTCGCACAAATACCTACCAAATCTAAGACTTCCAACTCTAAAAGTTATTGCCATCCAATTTCTCTATATTGAAAATAGCATAGTCATTGGAAGCATTTGAAGTACTTGTAATTATATTTTCCAAACAAAGAGAAAATGGGTTATTGTAATAATAGAAAATTAGCCCCATAACCAAGCCAAAAAGCATGTAACAGGACGAAGATTGAGCCAATACACTAGTATCCACAAGTAGGAAGCAATACAATGCTAGATACAAGCTTCTACACTCAAAGAAACTACTCAAAACTAATTTTCAGCATGGTTGTTCATGAAACTATAATAAATCAAATAGGTAGACATATAAAAGAGTAAGCTCCCACTCTTAGGAAAATTTGAGTAGCAATTGGGATGTACAATGCAACTAGCAGTGTACAGTTAGGGTATAAAGCACCAAGTACCAAAGATTGTCAAAACATCCAAGGTGTTAGGTACATAGATGCATATCAATATGCAAGCCAAGCATATATCCACCATGGACAATCCATTGACAATAAGAGGTACAAGGTGTCCAAATCAAATTTGCAGTGAGAGTATGTAAATAAACCAATTAATCATAAGAGAGTCTCCCACTAACTCAAATGAATCAAGCTCTGTGAAGAAAATATCGGAGCATCCAAGTAGCAAAGGAAGCTCAATGCATAGAGTCCATAGCATCTGAGTTCCCAAAATACATTTTGTATATATTCGAGAGCATATACATAAAATATGCCTTCAAGCCCACAAGTGGAAATCATTGGAGCAAATATCCACTACCATCGAAATAGTGAACAATACACTTGACCTGAACTTAGAGCAATGGATGATCTCAAATCCCTTCAATAAGTACTCAAGATCAAAGGCACAAGTGCCAAAGAGGATGCTAAGCAAGTCGTCAATGCTTGAGGAAGCCAAGAGCTAGAGCAGGCTAAAAATGGTTGAAGGGATTGACATCTTTTGTCAATAATCTTATAGCTCTAGCTCTAGCTCTTCAACCATTTTTAGCCCTAGAGCTAGAGATAAGTGGTTGAAGGGCTAGAGCTAGAGCTAGAGCTAGAACCACTTATTAACAAAATATAGACAATTGATGCAAATCATGTTGACTATCTTGAGACTTCTACTATTGCCACTGATTACAATGGGTGCTTGTTGGAGCTTACATCACTACTTGAAATGTATGGAGCAAGGCTAGAACAAACCTTGATGAAGGGAAGCTCAATGGAAGTGATGCATATCTTGGTGTGTGGCTATGGTGAAAGATTTAAGTCAAGCTCTCTTTTCAGGCAGAATATAATGCTAAAGAAGCTCCTTGAATGCCCACTCTATAATACCAGTTAAAAGGTGGAGCAGGAGTGGGAGCACAAGTGAAAGCAAGAGAGAAGAAAAAGCTATGGAGGTTTAAGAAAGAGAGAGTAAGACAATACATGGGAACTCCAACACGCACACCATGTGATTTTCCTTCCCTTATTCTATTATCATATAAAGAATAAATATAAAATGGTAGTGATAGGTAGCCTCCACCTATAAGTGTATAGGTATGCAGGTAGTAAGTACAAGTAAATGCAATGTAGATGGTGAGGCACATGTGGCCTTTAACCCCCAATACCTCCTTGTTTTAGAATCTCAATATGCTTGAGAGTCCTTTATTGATTTTGAAGGCCTAAAATAGTTTGTTTTTGCTAGTATGCTTTGCTACGTTTCTCCAATGAATAGATCTTTTGTCAATAATCTTATAGTTTTTACAACTACTTATCTCTATATTTTGTTAATAAGTGGTTCTCTACTCTAGGAACACCCTTCTTTGTAACAAGATTAAGCATATAGCCTAGAAACAAATTATAACCATCACTAAAAGGAGGAGTGCTATTTTTGATAGGATCTTTGGGGCTTCCATTCAACCAAGCATCAAGATTTTTCTTTCCTTCACATCTAAATGCATGAAATTGATACAATGCTTAATTTTGTTCTTTTCTTGATTGATTCATACTCACATTCTAGTTTAATGTGAAGATTATAGAGAGCTCTTTTACTAGTGCTAGATCATTGGATGATTGATCCATAGCCAAGGATGAGATTTGCAACTTTGAGTGGGAAAACTATATGAATTTGAAAAAGAAGAAGAATGAGGAAGTAACTAGGAAGGAAGAGAAGTAAGGAAGAAGATAATGAGGATGAAGGGATGCAATCAAATGTCCAAAAATTCAAATTGGATATTCATTTTTACTTTTATTTTAAGATAAGTTAAGATCTTCATTAGGTTAATGACTATTAGCTTTATAGCGGCCCAGATTTCTAAGTTTGATGCAAGCCACACGCATATTATGATAATGATTTTTTGATAATTTTAGATATATTTATTTATCAAAATATATATTTTAAAAAATAAATTTTAAAAAAATATTTTTTCTCTATAGGATCGCTTTCAGGGTATTTTTGAGACCTCAAAGCTCCCCTAATGGTAGCCATATTATTACTCCTAAGATTGAGTATGTTGTAGGTCACAAAGGCTCAGAAGGAAGGTATATGGCTAATTTTCCTAGTGGGGATACTTGGGCATCGTAGGAGAGATGGCTACTTTACACTATGATAATTAGAGTGCCATTTAGTTCACATAGAACCCTATCTTTTATGCAAAGACAAAGCACATTAAAGTAAAGTATTACTTCAGCAAGGGGATGCTTGAGGATAAGTGCATTGAGCTTGTCAAGATCCATATGGATGATAACCCTACAAATATTTTCATGAAGAGCTTATCTTCTAAGCACTTTGTAAGCTACAGTATGCTCATAGGCATTGAATAGTATCATCACTTCCTTTTTAGAATCCCATAAAGGCTTATCGGCATGTAAGTGGGAGGTTGTTTGGGTAAAGGCCAATGGGTGATAGCTAGATAGGCACCTCTTATATAAATACATACTATACAACCATATATAGATGGATATAATGAAGAATAAGGGTACCATTCAATTTGTACCCACATAACTCTCTTGTGTTCTTCTCTCTCTCAACACTCTTGCACTCTATAGCTTCTACCCCGGATTCCACTATTGCTTCCCTCTTAGAATATGATCAATATTCCCTAAGTCCTTCATGTTGAAGGTTTCATGTAACCTTTTCTTTAAAGCATCCATATCTATAATAGACTTCCCAACAATCAACATATCATCTATATAAAGAATTGAGATAATAAGTTTACAATCCCTAGCTTTCCTATTATACAAGCAATAATCAGTCTCACTTCTAGTGTACCCTTGAAACCACATAAAGGCATTGAATTTATGATGCCAATACTTGGGAGCATGTTTCAAACAATATGAGCTCTTATGTAGCTTACACACCAACTTCTCCTGGCCTTTCACAATAAACCCCCCATGGTGCTTCATGTAAATATTATCATGTAAGTCTCATGTAAGAAAGCAGTCTTTATATCCATCTAAACTAACTCCATATCCTCTTTAGCAACTAATGCAAGGACCGTACGAAGGGTGGTCATCTTGACTACTGGTGAGAAGATCTCATCAAAGTTAATCCCCTTCTCTTGTTCAAAGGAGGACCTTGCACAAATGAAAGAAAATGGAGTCGATAAAGCCCATGCTCCTAATCTCTCCAACATATGGCACTCCTAAGGTAGCATCCTCTTCAAAGACACCCAATTTTCCTTGTACTTAGGCAATGCATCAGATGGAGATACCATCAGCTAGTTGGCCCACTTACATGGTAGTGCATGTTTCTCCTTACGCAAAGAAACAAACTCCTAGGAGTTCTTTTCTAAGAAATCCATCTCCGATTTTAGAGCCCTTTGCCAATTATGAGTGCCATCTCTAGTCATAATATCAACATGACAAGAAGGCTTACCACAATCCATAACATGACATAATCTAGAGTGTATCTATTTAGTGGTCTAGAAACCCTTGTAAACCTAGATAAAACTGGTTCAACAAGAGTTGCTAGTTGTCTCATCTATCTATCCTATAAAATGTAAGGCTATCGACACCATCTTGTGGCACTTGCACCTTGGTGCTTGTTATTGGCTGTCCATGCCCTAGATCATGTGAAACAAACTATACATTATGCTTATATGCTAGCTTTCCACCTCCTAAAACACTAGTCTAGAGCTCTTAACCATTTAAATGGAGTGCTAATGCATGTTATCCTCATTAAAAATGACAATATGGATATGTACTACCTTATTTGATTCAAAATCCCACAAGTGATACCCCATTTTCCTCGACTCTCCATAGCCAAGAAACATACATTTAATGAACTTAGAATCAAGTTTACTCTGCTTGTCCCTAAGTATATGGATAAATTTCTCATAGCCAAAGACAAATGTCATCATGACTAGGTTCTTTTCTAGACTCCTTTGGTATCTTGCCATCTTTTGGCTTGTTAGGAGACTTGCTGATCAAATGTAGTGCTATCTTTATAGTTTCATCCTAAAATACATTAGTAAGAATAGTACTAGAGAGGATAGTGTGGATCCATTCTTAAATGTTCATGTGTCAATGAATACCAAATCTGCAAAAGTCTTTTACTCTTTTAAAATCCAAGTGATCTTCCCCTTCTTGATTTGATGCTGATGCCTTTAGATCTGAGTGACAGTACTTTAATGAACTTCAGAGAGTATTGCTCAGTGATTAAAATCACTGTTGATAACTTCAGTGAGAGAAACAGTGAAAAATGTCAGAATTTTGAAGCTTTGGCTATGGTGGAATTAGGGTTTCTGAGACAGGGGCCTGGTTTTTTGCTGATTGCAGGAGCTACAGTGGATCATTTTCAAAAATTTTTATGTGCCTAGGAAGCTGACTTCATGGGCTACCAAAGCCCTATCATAATCATCAAGATTGTGGCCTGTATGAAGCACGCAGACACGTCGAACAGAAGCAGGCGCAGTTCTGACAGGATTCTGCGATTTTCGCAATGCTGGAGCTAGGGTGCAGTAATACAGTCAATTTTTGTGCCAGGATGAAGCGCCTTGAGTAGAGGAACAACTCCCTAGAAGAAATCGTGGGCTGAAATGGCCTGGTTGAAGAGTTATGGAAGCTCCAAGTAAGGTAGGTCCTGTCTGGCTATGGCAGACACAGAGCAGAGATTGAGGATTTTCACAATGCTAAGCTCCAGATGGTCCAATGTCCTAGATTGATGTGATACAGGGAAGCTTTGTGAGTTGGGGAATACTTTTCCAGAAGGAAGCTCCAAGAGATTTGACCTGTGGAGTGAGATATAAGCAGCTCAATCTGACAGGGTGCTGCTGGCTATGGCTGCCATGGAAGCTTCAGTGAGAGTAGAGTTGGGAGATGAAGTCATGAGCTGACATTGAGCTAGACTGAGGTTGAAAGGAATCAAGAGAGGCTAGACAAGCAATGCCATGCCCAACTAGGCTCTGATACCATGTGATAAATGCGGGATCTAGAGCATGGCAAAATCGGAAGCTATGGAGGATGAAATGAGAAGTGTGGACTCATGATGGAGAAGACAAGGACATTGTTTGTTACACAAGTGAATTAGGTTCCAAGATTGAGACTTGGACTCATAAACACAATCTTGTGTATGTGGACAATGACATTGACACTTCACTGAAAAGAAAAGAGTACTATCATTGCATTAAGAAAGGAAGCAAGTACAATGCTTTATAGGAAAGTAGGAAACTGTAGTAGGCACCATTGTGCATATGGGATAAGTTAGCCTGCATATCCTTGACCCTGAGGCTCCATACAAAGAGGCTGTTTTGTTGAGTGTGATTGCTAATTCTCAACACTTATTGTCTATAGCCACTTGCAATTGCCATTTTTTTTTTTGTTTTCTCCTCTTTTTCTTGGGCAATTGAGGTGCATCCTTTAAAGATTCAAGACCCTGAACTAGGTCAGCTGTCGCTACCGTTGATGTGCTTGGTTGGGCCTCAACCTTCTCTATCTCTGGTGTGTCTTGATGGGACATATCACGTGGCCTATTGAATAGCCTCGCTAGGTTGTGAGGGTACAATTGCCTCTCTTTTGGGAGAGTCTAGCTCTTTAGCCAATTCTCTTTTGTTTAGCCCCTCATCCAATTGCATTGGCAATTGCTCTTGGTCAGGTGCTTGCTCTAGACTCTTGTCCTTACCCATTAGAATATGCCTCCATTGCTTCTTATTAGAGTGGGTGTTGTGTTTAGAGCTATTTTTCTCTTGCTTAGGAGGTTCGGGTGACTCTAGTGTAGAACCAAGAGATGGTTCAAGGTTCATGTTCATCTTCTTAGCTATACCAATTTGAGTAAGATTCTTAGGAGATGTCAACTCTTCCTTAATACCTTAACTTGCATAAAAGTCCATAAGGGCATAAGTGTACTCACCACCATTATTAGTCCTTAAGCACTTAAGATTTTTACTTGATTGATTCTTTACAAATTCCACAAAATTTTGGAATGCATCAATCATATTACTCTTCTTGTAAAGAGGGTAAGTTGAAACCTTCTTATAGGCATTATCAATGAAATTGATAAAATATGAATCTCCTCCCAATAAAATCATGGATATTGGCACCCAAAAATCGTTATGAATCAAATCAAGACATCTTGATCTCCTACTACCACTACCTCTCTCATAAGATATTTCTATTTCCTTTGCAAAGAGAATGTTTAAAATGTTCAGATTCAAAGAGGCAGATGGATGACAGACAGAGTGAAGCAACTAGCTTCCTCTCACACACTCTATTATTTATACCACACTCAATAGTGAAAGATACAACCTACGGTCATAAGACCATTCACACCAAAGGCACCGACTTATTTAATGTATCTAACTACTATGGCTAGACTAGCTGTGTCCAGCTCATGTCGGTCAACACACACTAAATGAGCTTGATATTCTAACACTCCCCCTCAAGCTCAAGACAGCATATGTACTCCAAGTAGCTGTCTAAAACCACAGAACTTATCTTTACCCAGAGACTTGGTAAAGATATCTGCTACCTGCTCATCAGTCCTCACATGCATAAGATCAACCTTTCCTACAAGGACCATCTCACGAATAAAGTGGTAGTGTACCTCTATGTGTTTTGTCCTAGCATGGTAAACTGGATTCATGGCCAGGAGTACACTACTCAGATTATCACATAACAGTTTCACTGGAGCATCAACCTGAATATCCAAGTCAGCCATAAGCTTGAGCAGCCAAGCAATCTCACATGCTGCCAATGCAGCCCCCCTGTACTCTGCCTCAGTACTAGATAAAGCAACCGTAGGCTGCTTCTTGCTGCTCCAACTGATCATGCCGCTACCAAAGCCAAAGGCATAGCCACTCGTAGATCGTCTGTCAGTTGAGCATCCTGCCCAATCTGCATCTGTGTATCCAATCAGTATCAAGGGCTTATCTCTGACATAGAACAACCCATAGTCTACAGTGGACTTAACATACCTCATGATGCGTCTAATTGCATCCAAGTGCGGCTTTCTCGGCTTTTGCATAAACTGGCTTATCAGCCCTACTGCATAGCTCAAGTCAGGTCTAGTGATGGTCAAGTAAATCAGACTGCCGACCATCTGCCTGTACATAGTCACATCTTCTACTTCAGCCCCAGTGTTCATGTCTAGCTTTACATTCTGGTCCAGAGGTGTATCCAGTGGTTTGCATTCAGCCATGCCATACTTCTTAAGCATTTCCATGGCATAGTGCTTCTGCATCAGCCATAAGCCATTTTCAGCTGGTACGACCTCAATACCCAAGAAATACTTCAGATCTCCCAAATCTTTCATGTCAAATTCAGATTTCAGCATCTTCATAGCATGCTGAATTCCCATGTCATCATTTCCAGTGATTATCTAGTCATCAACATATATAACCAGCACTACCAAGCCACTGTCAGTCTTCTTTGTAAACAGGCTGTGATCAGCCCTGCCAACAACAAATCCAAGACTCTGCAAGTAACTGCTGATCCTAGCATGCTAGGCTCTCGGAGCCTGCTTCAGCCCATACAGTGCCTTTTTCAGCCTGCACACATAATGCTGAAAATCAGGGTGCTCATACCCTTCCGACTGAACCATGTATACATCCTCTGTTAAATCACCATTGAGGAATGCATTCTTAACATCCATCTGCTGCAATTTCCAGCCTTTTGCAGCAGCCAAGGCAATAACAGTTCGTATGGTTGCCATTTTTGCAACCGGGTTGAATGTTTCATCATAATCCAAGCCATACTGCTGAGCATATCCTTTAGCGACCAGCCTTGCTTTGTACCTTTCTACACTGCCATCAGACTTACATTTGATTTTATACACCCATTTGCAGCCAACAGGCTTTTTCCCTTCAGGCAGTGGTACCAAATCCCAAGTCTGATTTTCAGCCAAGGCTTTCATCTCTTCGTCCATAGCCACGCACCAGTTTTCATCCTTTGCAGCTTCAGCATAAGTACCTGGTTCTTTGATCTCCATCACTTTTGTCATGTATGCATAATGCTTTGCAGAATAACCAGAGTACGTCAACCTGTCAACAGGGTATCTGACCCTCTGCGATCGTCTAGGCTGTGGTGCACTACTCGATTCACCTCTCTCATGAGGCGGAATGTACCTGTTCTGCCTCGTGCCAGGCGTATAGATAGTCAGAATACCAAGTTCGCTGTCTAAAGTATCACTAGACTCATTGCCCGAAGTCATTCTGCCATGTGTCATCATACCATCCTCACTAACTTTCTCTTTTCCTTTGCTGTCCAAGACATCATGTCTCCCCCTCACTGACATACCCGTGTCAGTGGACGGTGAGCTCCTCAATCTCCCTGTCCATGGGGATACTGTCTGACTGATAGGGCCTGTCATAGCAGTGCTCTGCTGCATATCAACTGTAGAGACATGAGTGGAAGACAGATCGGATAGCACTGCAACTGGTGAGACATACCAAGAGCCCAGCTCATCAAAGATGACATCCCTGCTTACCAAAGTCTCCCTGGTAGAGGGATCATAACATTTGTATGCCTTCTTCTCCTGCGAGTATCCAATGAACACACTCTTATGCGCTTTGGGATCCAGCTTTTTCCTCTTCTCATCTGGAATGTGCACATAAGCAAGACAGCCAAAGACCTTCATGTGTCTTACATCCGGCTTATAGCCATAGAGCCTCTCAAACGGTGTCATGTCATGAATGCCTGCAGTGGGAGTCCTGTTCAGAATATATGCGGCTGTCACAACAGCCTCTGCCCAATAGTAAAGCGGCATATGCTTCTCATTCATCATGGCCCTGGCAGCTTCCATTAGAACCCTGTTCTTTCTTTCAGCTACTCCGTTTTGCTGCGGAGTGTAGCTGCAGGTTAGCTCCCTACGAATGCCATTTTCAGCCAAAAAATCAGCAAATTCATTGGAGACATACTCCCCACCGCTATCAGATCTCAAGCAAGAGATGTAACACTCAAATTCCTTCTCAACCTGTGCCTTAAATTTCTGAAAAACAGCAAAGACCTCATCTTTTGTTTTCAATATGTAAAGCCAGGTATATCGACTGTAGTCATCAATGAAGGATACATAGTATCTAGAACCCCCCATAGATGCATTATGAGCTGGTCCCCAAACATCAGAGTGCACTAACTGCAGTGGTCGTGTACTCTGTCTTACATGCCTGACAAACGGCAATCGTGACTGCTTACCAAACTGGCAAGCCTCGCAGACATGACCAATATCTGAATATTGGAATCTAGGTAGCCCTGTTACCAGCTGCTTCTTCTGCATGGTCTGCAGCCTCTGCAAATTGACATGCCCCACTCTCTTGTGCCAAATCTCTAAGTCCCTGATAGTGCCAGAACCCTGAGCAAACATAGCGGAATTCAGCTCTGGCAGTGTAGCATCAAGAGTGAACATTCTTCCATTTCTGTGGCCTTTCGCGATCAACTTGCATCCATTGCCAAACTCTTCAATAAAGCAGCCATGCTTATTGAAGCGAACCTGCAAGTTCTGCTCTGTCATTTGACCCACAGACAATAGGTTCTTTGTAATCGAAGGAACATGCAAAACATCATGAAGATTCTTCTTCCTGCCATCATGTACAACCAGAGGCACTTTGCCTTTATGCTCAATGCTATGTTGCGTGTCATCACCTGTGCATACATAGCCATGCTTTTCAGCCACCATATCCGTGAACCAATCACCATGAGGGGTCATGTGATTCGACGCCCCCGAGTCAATGTACCACACTACATCATCAGATGATTTTTGAGCACCCTTATCTTTGACATATTGCATGGCAAACAGTCTATCACCAGAGTCATCTGCCTGACTGGACGTAGCATAATGTCCATGCTGCTTGCCCTTCTGATTTCCCTGCTTCTTCCAGCAATCCTTTGCAATATGCCCATACTTTCCGCAGTAGTGACAATCCTTGTCCTTATTTGGATTGTCTGACTGACGCTGCTACTGCCATGAGCCTCTGCCACGGGAGTTCGATCTCCCCCTACCTCGAAAGCTGGCACTACCTCTTGCATTTGATGACTGCTGATTGCTATTACTATAGGATGCATTCTGCTAGCCTCCTCTGCCAGATCCATAGCCTCTACCACAGCTACCACGACCACGCTGATTCGAATAAAAAACTGCATCCTTATTCTTAGAGCTGCTTGACCCTGTAGCTAAGCCAAGCTTCACCTCTTCATGAATCAATAATGCAACCAGCTCATTAAAATCAGGCATCTCAGCCCGCACAGATACTGAAGTGTCAAAAGACTTATACTCCGGACCCAAGCCATTTAAGGTCACTGCAACCATATCCTCATCTTCTACCTGTGAGCCAACAGATGCGAGCTGATCTGCTAAGGTTTTAATCTCCGTGACATAGTCCTGTATGGATCTGTTCTTCCTCTCTATGTTGTTGAATTTTTGCTTCAGTTGTATCTTCCTGGCACTTGTAGTTGTGCCATAGTACCTGACCAATATGTTCCATGCATCTGCTGGGGATTTACAGTTCATGATCTGCATCACCATAGCATCCGATATACATAATGACAGCCAATGTAAAACTCTGCGAGCTCTTTCCGTCCAAGCTCGATGTGCTCGTCTTTGATCAGCTGTAGGATTCCTATCTGGAACTTCAGGTTCAGCCTCAACACCTGTCACTAAGTCCCAGTATCCTTTGCCTATTAGAAAGTTCTCCATGCGGAACTTCCATATTGCATAGTTGTTGCTATCAAGCTTCTCTCCCACAATCTGGGTTACATTATCAGTTCTATCAGCATTTGCCATGTTGCAGACCTTGCCTGACTACCTGCAAACCAAGATTTTCTTAACAGTTCAACTTCAGCTCGGAACTGTTTATGACAGTTTTCTGCAATTAATTGCAGTAAAAAAACCAGAGTATTTCAGCCCACTGACACCCCAAAACAACCCACAAACAAGTGGTCTCAACTGTAGATATAACTGTCAATACATAAGCTATGTGTTTGCTTCAGCTTAAGCTTATGTAACCTCACTGCCAGGGTACATACATGCAGTCTGAAAATTGTAAACTGTGAGTAACCAGCAGCAATTTCAAGTCCAAAACTGAGTGTGTCAACAAATTCAGTTTCAGGTTGCAGTCAACCAGAATTCAGCATACCAAGCTCCAAGCAGCTCCAAAATTGTAATTAGCCAGGACAGTGTAACTGAATTTACTTCAGCTTCAAAATTCAGTTTTCAATGATGCTCATTGCTTGCTTCAATTCTCCATGCATTAGCATGTATAGGCCAGTTCATATAGATGATGGAACCCCCAAGATGACCTGTATTGCTTCAGTAATGCACAGTACTTGTCATTGACTGTGTATGACAGTTTTCAGCTTGTCATTGATTTTCAGATCTGAGTATTCTGTCATTGACTGTGTATGACAGTTTTCAGCCTATCATTGATTTTCAGATCTGAGTATTCTGTCATTGACTGTGTATGATAGTTTTCAGATTTTCAGATCTGAGTATTCTGTCATTGACTGTGTATGACAGTTTTCAGATTTTCAGATCTGAGTATTCTGTCATTGACTGTGTATGGCAGTTTTCAGATTTTCAGATCTGAGTATTCTATCATTGACTGTGTATGACAGTTTTCAGATTTTCAGATCTGAGTATTCTGAGTATTTTGTCATTGACTGTGTATGACAGTTTTCAGATTTTCAGATCTGAGTATTCTGTCATTGACTGTGTATGACAGTTTTCAGATTTTCAGATCTGAGTATTCTGAGCAAGAGATCTCAGCTCCAAGACATTTGATCCAATGTATACATGCTTTGACACATTCTTGTGCTCCAAAGATGCTTTCTGAGTGTAGTACAAGGCTCCTGTGTGTCAGTAATGACTGAATGCATGCTGTCCATTCATGTTTATAGCAGTTCAGAAATGATTACAGGTCTGTGTCTGTCACTCCAGCTCATAACAGAGCTCCCACACAAGCATTTACTCCTTGCACACTTCAAATACCTTCAATAGTGAGCATACATGCTCTATGAACCTTGTCCAGGTGCCCCACTGAAGATTGACAGGTTGCTATTCACTCAGATCAGCAAGCGCAGATTTTCAGATACAGGTTGCTATCCATTCAGATCAGCAGGCGCAGATTTTTAGATACAGGTTGCTGTCCATTCAGGAGGCAGTCCACGATTTTCAGACACAGGTTGCAGTCCACGATTTCAGGACACAGATTTCAGGAGGCAGTCCACGATTTTCAAACACAGGTTTCAGGAGGCAGTCCACGATTTTTCCTGATTCCTTACTTCCATCTCCTTTGCACTGCAAGTTGTCATGCCCATTCTCCCACAGCCTCATGGATGAAGCTCTGATACCATGTTTAGATTCAAAGAGGCAGATGGATGACAGACAGAGTGAAGCAACTAGCTTCCTCTCACACACTCTATTATTTATACCACACTCAATAGTGAAAGATACAACCTACGGTCATAAGACCATTCACACCAAAGGCACCGACTTATTTAATGTATCTAACTACTATGGCTAGACTAGCTGTGTCCAGCTCATGTCGGTCAACACACACTAAATGAGCTTGATATTCTAACATAAAAAAACCAAGACTAGGAAAATTTAGAGATTGAAGATTATGCAAATGGCACAAAGCTTTTATTCTAGTGAGATTGACAAGTGCCCCGAATTGCAATGCCATGAAGAAATAAATGGCTATTCAATTGATGACTACGATATGTGTTAAAATACTAAGAATGCATACTATGGAGGATCACTGATGAGCAAATAGACAATCATAATGAGGTAGAAGCATTGATAAATAAGAACAACTAATATTATCCAAGCATAATGCAAGTACAACTGATTGATAATGTTTGATGGAATGAGTGTGGGGATGAGTGCCTTTTATAGGATTATAGTTGGTGGTATTGGTAGGTGGAGATAGGTGGAAAGGGACCATGTTATTCAACAACCGTGGTTTTAATAAACTGTGCATACATGACCTAGTCTAAGGCTTTATTTGCTGTATGTTTCTTTGCCTTGTTTGTCCCATACAAAGAGGCTATGGTGGATGTGATTGCACATTTCTCAACACCCCTCCTCAATCACAAGCAGAAAAGACATTGAGTATACAGAGGCTGTCATGAGTAGAATCTTGCTAAGTGTAGTCATGGAAGAAAAAAAAACCATACAAAGCTAGAGGCTGTTACAAGGCCTCACTAAGTGTGTAGAGGCTATAGTGTGTAGAGGCTACATGAGGAGTTTAGGAGCTTATGGTGGGAACATAAGGCAAGTCAACATATTAAACTTTAAAAAAGCCTATCATCAGAAAATGAGCTACAAAAGAGGGACTGGTGAGTCCTATCCTTTTGTTTTTGGGGTTCTTCTTCTCCTTCTTCTTCTATGTTGTCTTCATCTTCTTTGATTGTAGCAAGATATGCTCTTTGAGATTTTTTCTTAGCATAGCAAAATTTCTCAATATGCCCAGATTTCTTACAAAAGTCATAGACTACGCTCTTCTTTCCTTTCACATAGAGAAGTTGTTGGTCTCCTCTTGGGATGCTTGTTTATCCTTTTTTCTTGATCTTCTTTTCCTCTTCTAGGAGAGAGGCTTTGATGTCCACAAGTATCGGCTTTGGCATGTTGATTAATGTGGTAGACACATTACCAAACTCAGGTGGAAGACTTTTGAGAAGCACTCCAATGCAAATGTCTTCATCCATCTTCAAGTTGATTCCTGCAAGTTATGTCAACAAGCTTTCCATATAATTCAAACGAATTGCAAGTGAGGTGTTACTTTGCATGTCAAGCCTAAAAAATTCAAGTAGTAAACCATATTTTGAGGATTTGGAATGAGCTCCAAATAGGGTTTCCAATAGATCCCATGTCGCGTAAGAGGTTTCACAATCATCAACATGATGAATGTAGTTGTCATCAAGTTTGAGCTTGATAATAGCTTGAGCCTTATCATCATTTTTATCCCATATGACTGAAAGTGTAGCTTCCCTTGGTTTCTTCTCTTGACCACTTGTGATTGACCACAAGCCTTTCTTCATTAGGATCAGTTTGACCCTAGTTTGCCATGTATGGAATCAAACACCATTGAATCGGGATGTCAGAGAGTCTTTGCCCATTTTGAGATTGCAAGATCAGCAACAGATCAGCTCCCAAAAATTCAAATTTTAGTTAAGCATAAGTGCCAAGAAGCACTAGGTGATTTAGTGATTATGATGCCCTTGTAGTTGGAATCTTTAAGATCTTGCAAATTCGAGTTTTCCCCTCCTTGATTTGATGCTGGAGTTGCAAAAAAGAACTGAGAATAGTCCAGCAAAAGTGTTGATTTTGAGTGTGTCAAAGGACACAGGAGGATTAGTGTTAATCAACACTAGTATTATGAGATACAATGTAGTTGGCACTTGATGTCGACTCTTCTTCTTGTTGATTCGAAGTGGTAACTTAGCTAGGAAATCAATGTTGTTGTAGATCAAAGGGCCAGTGACATTATTGAGCCAAAGGAAGTAGGAAAATGAAGAAAAATTTGAGCTTTGAGATTGAGTGCAGGGTGGAATCGAATGTACGAATGACAGAGGGTGTAGAAAATGATAGCGACTGAGTGAACGCGCAATGCTGGAGCCTATAGTCAACAATGTTGGGCTTTGATGTGGTGGGTAAGAGCGCCCTAAGTCAGGGAGTATTTGCCCTAGAAGACACCACGAGTTGAAATGTCCTGGATAGGGAGATTCAAGTCCTCCATTGAAGGTGGGTAGCTATGGAGGTAGGTGAGAGATTCATGGGAAAGTGGAGGGAGCTAGGAATTCAATCTGGAATGACTCAATTAGTGGCCTGATGACTCACAGACTTAAAACCCGCTCTGATACCATGTTAAAACAGTGAGAATGCATGCTATGGAGGATCACTAATGAGCAAATAGACAATCACAATGAGGTAGAAGCATTGATAAAGAAGAAAAACTAATATTATCCAAGCATAATGCAAGTACAACTGACTGATAATGTGTGATGGAATGAGTGTGGGGATGAGTGCCTTTTATAGGCTTACAGTAGGTGGAGATAGGTGGAAAGGGACCATGGCATTCAACAAGCGTGCATACATGACCTAGTCTAAGGCTTTATTTGCTGTATGTTTCTTTGCCTTGTTTGTCCCATACAAAGAGGCTATGGTGGATGTGATTGCACATTTCTCAACAATATGTTCTTTAACTTTAAACACATACAAAGGATTAAAATTACTAGATTTAGGCCCTTTGGCTACAACAAGATATTTCTTGTAAATCTTCCATACATGATCTTCAATAATCACCTTGTAACCACTATTGTCAAGTTTTCTTATACTAACTAGACTTTTAGTCAAGTTTGGAACATGCCATACATTTTGTAAGACAAAAAAAGAACCACTTGGCAATGAAAAGTGCATATCCTCATTGTGAACAATGCTGCATGTATAGTTATTTTTGAGATGGACCCATCCTCTCTTTCTAGCATCATAGATATTAATCCACTCTCTATGTGAAATGATTCTCTAGAATTCATTAGCTCTTTCTAAGGCATGCCATTATCCATGGCAATGAAGAATGCATCACCCAAAGAGGATACATAGATAACATCACCACCATCACTATCACATGTATTTATCTCTTCCATCTTTGCTTCTCTTTTCTCTTTGACTTTGCCATCATCATCAATTACTTTTTTAGTATTTTTCTTATTTTTCCACTTGAAGAAATCCTTTTTTATGTATCCCTCATTAAAAAAGAAGCATTCAAATTCTTTTTGCAATGTGGTTTCTTGACTTGCCTATCTCACAAGAGTTCCCCCTAGCATTTAACCTTCTTCTCACCATGAGTGCACTAAAGCTCTTTGACCATGCATTGTTTTTTAAATTTAGTAAGAAAGATGCTCTCAACATTAGCACTCATAAGACCACCTATAGGGCGCATAGTTACTAATGGTAGTCTTAATAAGAACATCACCTTCATTAAATCATGAAATACAATCTTATGAGAAGTTAGTTGCTTAAAAATAGTGTTGAACTCATTGGGATGATTAGTGATTGAAGTCCTCTCCTCCATGTAGAGATCACTGAGTTTTATCAAACAATAAACTTGCAAGGCTATACTTTATTTTTTATATAGATCACCAAGCTTTTTCCATACAATATATACACCTTTCATGTTTTTCACATTAAAATACACAAACTTTGAGAGTGTTAACATGATATTAGAGCATACTAGCTAATCCAATCCCTCCCATACATCTGCATCCATGTCCTTAGGCTTAATTCCACTACATTTAATTGGCTTCACATGCTTCTTCTGGGCCAATACATTGTAAATTTATTCTTTCTAGTATGAAGAGTTTGTTACATCAAGCTTTTACTATTGAACAATGCATTCTTTGAACTTGATGAAGAAGCCATAATGACAAAAATATGTCATGTATACTAAAGATATCAAGATATGCCCAGTTGCAAGCTCTATCTCAGTCTGATGACACACTGATTCTTTGACAGTTCTCGATGCTAGTCACATATTCACTCATTGCTAGTTGGAGCTATTCCCTTGTAGTTGCAGTTTGTCTTATATCAGTAATTGCCCATCTTTGGTATTGATTTCTTACTATTGTACTTCATTTTTAGCATGCTGTAATTATAGTTTACTACACAATTTATGTGAGCAGTCACCTCCATTTGATAGTTCTTTGCATTGAGTTTGTGGACAATTCATTACTTGATCATTACCCCTTGTTTTTCAACTTGGTTTAGCAATGGTTTTAGGGTTGCCTGTAGTAATTACAATACCCTACTTTGACAATTTGTGCACTTGTTTGCCTTCATTATGGTTGGTGGCTCGAGTGATAGTGCTATCTTTAATATTGAAAAGATAGATGGCACCAACTATAGCTACTAGAATGCCCAAATCTGGCAAGTTTTAGTGCAAAAAATGTAGGTTAAGCCTTTGAAATATAAGGGTGTCAAGCTGCTCAAATTTGTTGATGCAAAGGATTGGGCTGAATTATATGAGCTATATAAATCCAGCATCATATTCTCCCTCTCTAAGTAGGTGTTCTATAATGTTGTCTTTGATGGGCAGTCTACATGGGACTTATGGGAAAAGATTTGCAATGTCTATGACTAGTAGTGCCTCGCTTCTCAGATGTATTGGTTGAAGCAACCCATGGACCTTATCATGAAGGAGGACACTTCTATGTTAGCTTACTTAAATGAGTTTCATTTCATTATGAGTCATTTTTCTTCATAGGGGATTGAAGTCAAGGGTACTCTTCTTCCCTTGTTCCTCTTAGTTGCACTACCTGAATCATGGGATACATTTAATACTGCTATGTTTGCCAATGTACCTAATGATGGGGTATAGTTGTAGGATGTAAAGGGTGCACTCTTCAGTGAAGAGGTTAACAAAAAGAATGTCGATGCTTCTTGTACTTCTCATGCTTTGATAGTTAGAGACTAATGGTAGGAGCGGTAATGCCCACCATGGGAGAGACTCTCACTAGTCTCACTCTCAGTTACGTGGACAATCTTGTAGTAAGTCCCATGGCCATCAATCCCTCATTAACTTATCACTATTGTGGGAAAGTAAAACATATTTGGCCGTAGTGCCATAAAATACGTGAAGACAAGTGCAAGGAAAAGGGCAAGGGTAAAGTACATGACAAAAATGATAATCACAACATTGTCCCTAGCAAGTTAGGTGTTAAAATGAAAGAGATTAATGTTGTGCAAAAGACTGATTCTGATGATTCTCTTGATACTTTCTAGCTGATTGATGCTTTGTTTAAGGTATAGTCAATGTTGGCTGATAGACTCAGGGGCTTCCTTTCATCTAGCCCCTCATAGAGAGTGGTTTCACTCCTATCGTAGTATAGCTAGATTTGTCGGTTTGGGTGATGACCTGGCATTGTAGATAGTTAGTATTGGTGATATCCAATGGTTGCAGCTTGTTTGGCTTAGGTTGAATGTTTACTCTTCATGATGTACATCATGTATTGACTCTTATGAAGAGCCTTATCTCTGTTGGCACTTTGGATGATGTAGGTTATGTAGCTTCTTTTGGTGATTCCTCATGGAAGATTAGTTGTGGGAATCTTGTCATTACATGCGGTGCTAAGTTCAATACTCTCTACCCCTTGCTTGTATCTAGGTCAATTGATGACCATATTTTGGCAGTGGATGGAGTTTCAGATGTATCTCTGTGACATCATGGCCTTAGGCATATGTCCTTAAAAGGAATGAAAATGCTTACCCATTTGCATTATCTTTTGCCCCTTGAATATAAGTGTTTTGAGTCTTGTGATCCTTGTTTATATGGTAGATAGACACTTAATATGCATAAAAATTTTGATATGACATGCATGGGTGAGGCATTGACTCTTGTTCATTTAGATGTATGTGGCCCCATGCCTTGCCAGTCGTCTCGTTAGGTGATGTGAAGTATTTTGTTACTTTCATTGATGACTATATACATAAGGTTTGGGCATATCCTATTAAGCAAAAATTGAAAGTCTTGGTTGTGTTTTAGTGTTGGCTTACTTTGGTTGAAAACTAGTCTAGGTACAGGTTGAAATGCCTAAGGTCAGATAATGGGGATGAGTATGTCTCTAAAGCCTTTGAGCAATTTTGTGATAAGAGGTGTATTAAGGGTCACTTGACCACCCCCGTACACCCCACCCCAAGATGGTATGGTTGAATGCACGAATAGGACAATTTAGGAGCGAGTTCACAGTATGCTCAGTCATGCAGGCTTACCACAACATTTTTCAGTTGAGGCACTTACTACTGCCATACACTTGAAAAAGCAGCCCCCATGTACTGCTCTTGACTATTAGATTATAGAGGAGATATAGTTTGGAAAACCTCCCTCATATGCTCATTTGCATATCTTTGGTTGTGAGGCTTTCTGCCATGTTTCCAAGGACAAGCACAATAAGATGGATCCTAAGTCTAGGAAATGCATCTTTCTTAGTTATGGGGATGCAAGTGAGATGGGCTATCTCCTATAGGATTTGTCGGTTGGAAGGTTATTTGTAGCCATGATGTTTTCCATGAGGAGAAAATGTATAAGTATCCTAAGCATGTTGTTGAGGCACATAGGGTGATATTTTAGGAGGAGCCTCTTGCTATTGTATAGCCATCTAGATAGCCTACCATAGTAGCTGATGCTCTAGTGGTCTAGGTGCCTGATGCTCCATAGCAAATACATGCCCCATAGCCGATCTACTAGTAGAGATAGACAATAGCCTGCATGATTTGAGCCCACTATGGATTATGCTATGGTGATAGATGCTAGTGAGCCTTTTACTTATGATGAGGCCATGCGAGCAGAGGTGATAATTACTCTTCGGAGAGGGCCATGCAATCAGAGTATGATTCACTGCAGAAAAATCATATGTGGGATTTGGTTCCTTTGCCTAGTGTAAAGTGTGCTTTGCTATGTAAGTGGGTGTACAAGTTGAAAAGTACCCCTAGACACCCCAAGTCGGGATACAAGGCTAGATTGGTTGCTAAGGGCTTTAAGCAAGAACATTGTGTGGGCTTTGATGAAGTCTTTTCTTCTGTTGTGAATATGACTACTACCCTATGCTTGGTACTGGCTTTGGTTGCTCAACTTGACTTGGATATTTATCAAATGGATGGCTTTTCTTCATGGAGACTTGCATGATGAGATCTACATGGAGCATCCTAAGAACTTTGCAGACCCTGGTAGGGAACACCTAGTATTCAGATTGAGAAAGAGCCTTTATGGCCTTAAACAAGCATCTAGGGAATGGTATTACAAGTTTGATGCCATTATGCATTCACATGGATATTCTTGTAGTGATATGGATTTGTGTTTATACACAAAGAAGTCTCGTGATGGCAGCCTTATGATTTTGATCATCTATGTGAATGATATGTTGATTGCTTAGAGTGCTCATGATGAGTTGGATGCCTTGAAAGATCAGCTTAAGAAGAGCTTTGAGATGAAGGACATGGGACATGCCTCACATATTCTTGGGATGCACATTATGCATGATTACTTTAAGGGGATTCTCTACTTATCACAGGAGTATATCTAGAAGGTCCTTGAGCGGTTTCATCTGCAGGATGTTATGTTTATTCTTTATTCTTTCAGTGATATTTGAATAAAGAGAAGACTAGTCACACATTGTGACTATTGGAGTTTTCACATCGTGTGTCTCTCTTTTTCTTTCTCTTGAAAGTTTCACCATAGCTTTTGCTTTCGCTTCGTGCTTCCACTTCAAGGCTCACTCCCTTTATGTAGATGAATCTACAAGTGTCGTACGTAAAGAGAAAGGGAAGAAAAAAGTGTCGAATGATAATGATGCATCTACTAGTCATTTGGGATTTGATGGAGATTCCAATGGTTTAGAGAGTTTGGATGATGAGCTTGGTATTCCTTCAGTAAGGACACTAGGTACACACAGAGAACACATGGTAATGTAAATGCTTCATCGAGTGATCCAATGGTACGTAAGTCTAGCAAGGTCAAATATCTTGTTAAAAAATTTAGTTTTGAAGGTTATGCATCTCACCATTATACTTATATAGTAAAGGTGGTTGAAGATGTTGAGGCCAATTGTTTTAAGAATGTTGTTGGTCATGCTCATTAGGATGCAACAAAGGATGAGAAGATGCTACATTAAAAGCCAATAAGACTTAAGATCTAGTATCATTGCCTAAGGGCAAGAAAGCTATTGGCTGTAAGTGTATTTACAAAATCAAGCATAATGCAAATGGTTATGTTAGTACGTATAAGGCTAGGTTGGTTGCAAAAGGCTATGCTCAAACATATGGCATAGATTACTAAGAGACATTTAGTCCAATTGCTAGAATGGCAACTATTAGATGTGTGATTGCTTTGTAGCAACCAAAGGTTGGAGTTTGTAGCAAATGGATATCAAGAATACCTTCTTGTATGGTGAAATGCAAGAAGAGGTATATATAGAGCAACCATCAAGTTATGAAGATTTAGAGCATCCCACATATGTGTGCAGGTTAAAGAAGGCGATCTATGGGATGTGAAAGGGATGCAAGAGACGCGGGAGAGAAGAGCACACACAATGTAGGTGCAGTCAACAATGTTATGACAACCTTGTTGCACTTTCATATATATGTAAATAAAGAATATGGGTGGTCACTGTACATGGGCAGCTTTCATATATATATGAATAAAGAATATGGGTGGTCATTGTACACGAGCAGGCCCAAGGGCCTTTTACCCCAACAACCTCCCACTAAAAGGCCAATGGGCCAGGGAGTGAAAAAACAAAACAAAACAAAAGAGACAAGGTGAGGAATCATGACATCTCATTGAAAAGTGAGCTGTGCAATAAGTGTCGGGAATCTCCAAGTCCAAGACATCCAGGAGGCAAGTGATCCCGCAGCTCCATACAAGGGAGCTATCCAACACAACTCATGAGTGCAAGGTTGTACATCATCATCATCAGAGTAGCACATAGCATCAGCGTGGCGCATACAAGACAGCGGAGACCATCCAAACTCTCCAGAGTCAATCATTGAAAGAGGGCCAACATCCCAGACACAAGTCAAACGGGGTCTCAAGACAATATGGAACCTCATCGAAGCGAAAGATTGACATATGGCTGTAGAATTAGCCATAAAGCACACTAAACGTGCATCAAGAGGCTTGAGAGGTGTTTGCGTCTCATAAAAGACAGCATGACGACTGCTTAGAACCTGCTGGGCATCCAAATCCCAAAACCTGTAAGCCGTAAAGTCACCATATCCATTACCAAGGAGAAGACATCTGTGTGACATAGGCTCATGTGGCATACTGATAGTGGCCTGGCAGCCAAATATCCTCAAGTGATCATAGGAGAGTCTCATACCACTCAATGCATCATGTGGTGTGATACCGTCCAAAGTCAAGCATGATGTCCTGTTAACCAAGTAGACTGCCGTTATAAGGGCCTCAGCCCAAAAGCCATAAGACAATCTAGCTGTGGTAAGCATATGAGCAACCTTCACCTGTAAGGTCAGGCATATGCCATGAGCAATCCTATAATACCGTGGGCATAAGAAATCAATGCCATATTGCTGACAAGAGATCCGTAAGCTAGGAGAGATAGCATGACTCTAATAATCCATCTGCAAGCATCTAGGCCCGCTATCAGCAGAATCCATAAACCTGTCAAGCATAGTAACAACATCCTCAATCCATACTAAAGGGTAAGCCCAAACACGGTGGGTAGCATGATCCATGAAGGTCACAAAATACGACGCTCCATCAAGTGACCGGGAAGGCATAGGTTCATATACTGCAACATGGACTAGATCTAGAGGAGCATGCCTCACACGATCGCTATAAGCCAAAGAGGCTCTGCACGGATCATGAGTACAATGAGGGCAAGTAGCATGGGGATGAGCAGGCAATTAGCCCATATCACATAAAGCATCCATCTCAGTGTGTCATACACGGCCTAGGCGACAATGCCATAACAATGCATGAGGTATATGCATAACTGCAACCACAGAATCTCCCACATGAGAGACATGCACTACATAATCACTGCCATATCTAGCACCTCTGACCAATACCAAGCAACCACGACGGATTTTTCATGAAGTATCCCCAAGAGAGACATAATATCTTGCACCATGCAGCTGACTCACAGAGATCAAGCTCTTACTAAGCGTAGGTATATGCAAGGCATCTTGGAGTATAAGAGAAGACCCATTTGGCAAAGCCAAGTGTATATCCCTTGTACTAATAACATGGCAATCCTGCTCAAGGCCCAAAGAAATACATCCGTCAACCTTCCTGTACGAAGAGAACCAAGCTCTATGCGGAGTAACATGACAAGATGCCATACTGTCTAAAAGCCAATCAAAGGTATAGGCCGTATCACTGAGCAAGTAATCTACAGGGTAACACGATGCCAGGAGTCTAGGCTCAGTTGCAAAAGTAGGGCTGTCCAATATATGCAAGGAACTCAAAGAATCAGGGGAACTCTCATAAGAGAGAACATGCTCATCAAGAGGACTATCTACATGACTAGAAGAGTTGGAAGTCGTCATAACATATTGTAAAGGGGACTCATCCAAACCAGAAGGGGAGAACACAAATGCATAAACCATGGATGCAAAAGCTCCCACACGGACAAGACTAGCAGACAAAAGCATAACATATCCAACCACTGTAGCTCGCAGCATAAAAGTATAAGCATGCCTCAGAGCCATAAATGCATAAGCATCCCCGAAATATAGGAGTATACATAACTTTGCAATGTCTCATACCATGTACTGACATACATGTCCAGCCAAGAATGGTAGGTGGAAAATAAAATTGCAAGAATCAAGCTCTAATAAAAGCCTAAATATCTGTGTAAAAGCATCTAAGTAAGAGGCTCTGTAAAATACATAGCAGCAGACCATGTGCATACATGAGTGGCCATAAAGATCAACTTCTCCCTGACATACACGGGCAATAGCAGCCCAAATAGCAGATGCCATACAACAGAGAAGCAGGACATCAATAACTGTAAATCCCAAGCACTATCCAAGTCCACTGATCAATAAGTATTCTGCATATCAAATGCAAACGAGCAATCACAGCTCAATAGGCAACTGCCAAAACAAGGGAGCAATTCACTGCTCAATACCTGTAAGTGCATCCAAGTAATACCCATGATCAATAATCAGAGCATCAAATTCCATATAGCATCTAAGGTCGTAACGGAAAAATCCAAGTCGTAACGGAAAAAGCCAAGTCAATGTCCAACTGCTCAAGGAAATACTAAAATGAATGTCGAGACGAGCTCAAACAACTGCCATCCACTGCCAAAGCATAAAGCATTCACCAAGACATCATAACCTGTACTAGGTAGCCTAGGCATAAACCATGTCATAGAGGAAATGCCAGCTGCAAAGAAGTGACAGTCAAACCCAAATCGAGCTCTAATCTCAACTCAAAAGCATTCCGAAGCATAAACAAGACATGTGGCATAGTCCAAATACATCATGATATCATACCGAGTAGCCGGGAGCACCCCGTGACCAATAGGCATAACCCAACTGTAACATAAATAGCTTCAGCCCTGAAGTTTTCAGTAGTAAATAACAGTCCAAAACTGAGTAAAATAATGCTCAAACTAATCTCAAATCAAGTGCCAACTCATAGGTATACATTCCTAGACATGTAGGCACCAACCGGGCATAATCGGGCATCAAATGACCATGTAGCATGAGTATAAAATGTAATGACAGGGGGCTGCCCTGTTTTGGGTTGCCTGTGGACAGTGTAAAACAGTCAATGGCTGAGCAAGATTGGCTCCAAAACCATCTCACATGATAGGCATACATTCCCTGACATGTAGGCACCAACCGGGCATCAAATGCCAAGACTTGTAAGCATAAAATTGAAGTAACAGGTGGCTGCCCTATTTTGGACAGATTTGGGACTATTCAAAACAGTCAATGGCTGAGCTAAATCAACTCCAAATGCGTCTCATATAAGAGGCATAACATCCACAAGTGATTTGGTATCAATAGACATCAATAGAAGCATCACATAAGCCATAGGCATACAAATACATGCTGTCTCAGACCTGAAATCTGTTGCAAAATATTCTGTCATCAGAATTTGGCAAATCCGACATCATCATCGTGTTTGGAGCGTGCCAAAACCCCAACTTGCCAAAACCCCAACTTAGACTCTTATCTTGCCTGAATCGGGTTCCAAATGCCCGAGATATGATAAAAAGAGTGATTTTTGAGCCATTTTTGCAAACAGGTGCAAATAAAATGTGAGCATGCTGCTGTACTTGAGGGGCCAAATCAGGGTGGATAGGGGATAAGTAAGAGCCCAATGAAGGCCTATAATAGGCCTACACAAGCCTAGGATAAGTCCAAGCAAGAGGTGAAGAGAACAAGCTTCAATGATGGAAGCTATGGCTGCCTCTTCATGAAACCTTGTTGTTCATGTCAAAGAATGGATGAGAACTAGATCTCATACCTCGTGTAGATGCCGGGAAGAGCTCGGCTCTGATACTAGTTGAAAGGGATGCAGGAGACGTGGGAGAGAAGGGCACACCTAATGTAAGTGCTGTTAACAATGTTATGACAGCCTTATTACACTTTCATATATATATATATATATGAATAAAGAATATGGGCGATCACTGTACACAGGTAGGCCCAAGGGCCTTTTACCCCAACACGCTGAAGTAAGCACTTAGAGAATGGTCTAATAAGATTGGAGAGTATCTTGTCAACATTAGCTTGTATGTTTTTGATGTTGATTACTCACTTTATGTGAGAAATGAAGATGCAAGCTTGGTCATTGTAGTCATCTATGTGGATAACCTAATTGTTGCTGAAGTTGAGGACCTTTTGAAGAAGAAGTTTGAGATGAATGATTTGGGAAAGTTGAGGTACTTTCTTAGTATATTGAGGTGATTAGATGTGATGATGGTATATGGCTGTCCTAAAGGTAGTATGGCTTGGATATGTTGTTCAAGTATGGTATGACATCATATAAGCCTATTTCAATGCCATTGGAGCAAAATGTGAAGTTGAATGCTGATGTTGAGGATAAGATAGAAGACCCTAATATGTTCAAGAGAATAGTAGGGAGTCTGATTTACATGACTATCACAAGGCCAAACTTGAGTTAATGTTGTTGGCCTTGTTAGTTAGTTTATGCAGATGCCTAGAAAGCCTCATTTGGATGTAATTAGATGCATATTGAGGTATGTGAAGTCCACTTTGCATTATGAACTTTTTTATGAGGCAAGTAAGGATGTACATGTGTTTAGATACGTAGATGGAGATTTTGCTGGTAACATATTTGATATAAGATCTACTAGTGGATTCATGTTTTCCCTTGGTAGTACAATAGTTACATGGAGCAATAAAAAGCAACCTATAGTTGCTTTATCGATTATAGAGGTTGAGTATAGAGATGTTGCCATGGCAGCACGTGAGGTAATATGGATACAAAATTTATTGGGTGATTTGGAAGTGCAAGAAAAGTCCAATTGCCATTCATTGTGACAACATGAGCAGCATTTACAATTAGCTAGGAACCCAATGTTCCATGCTAGGATAAAACATGTTGAGGTGCATTACCACTTTATGAGAGAGAATGCACTTGAAAGAGAAATTGACTTGCTATATGTCAACACATAGAATCAGATAGCTAACATTTTCACAAAGGCATTGGGCGCAAAGAAGTTTTGAGAATTTTGAAGCTTACTTAGAGTTACAGAGATATAGTTGAGCTTGAGAGGGATCATTGAGATGACAAGCTTAACATGTACAAACATTGATGATGGAGCACTTAACTAGAGTCTACACTTAGTAAACGGGTGGTCATTATAGTCCTCACATAGCCACTGACTTATCACTTATTATATTTAGTTTATTGCATCTAACTACAACTGACATAGTTATAATGCCAATCAATTAGTATAGTCAATTATACACTGTTGGACTTAGTACGCTACTTTTCTTTATATTATATCTTGTCTACACTTTGTGTACATTGTATTGTGTGTGAAAGAAAAAGAAAAAACCAATAAGAAAACATTTTGGCCTCCATCTCTTTTCTTATGTTTTGGAGTGAGCTTCCTTTTGTGTGTATGGTGTGTGTTTGGCATAGTAGCTCAAAGCAAGTTCCCCCACCACGCAATTCTTCACACTTTGTCCACATTCAAGGGCTCAAGCATACATCCTTTTTACTCATGCTCAAATTTATTGGACTCAATTGTTTTGAGTAGCAACTTAATGCACACAGATTATTTCAGAATGGTTTATATGTGAGTTGGTGTGAGCATTTTAAAGTATAGGATGCTTAATTATTCTACAATGTCATTTGGTATTTTGGAAGTACTCAATATGCACGTATCCCTTTTGGCACATGTAATCTCCTTGTTGATAGTTTGGTTTTCTGCTCTAATATTACACCGAGAATATTTATATGCTTGTTATGAACTCCAAATATAATTGGCAATGTTAAATCATCTAAATGAAAATCGAAGAATAACATGATACCTCGACATTGTCCTTTTTTTCCCTCACGATTAGATATTTGAAACTTTTTGAAACTTGTACTTTGCCGTTCAATGTCCCAATGCTCACAGTGCACCATAGTTTTTTTTCAAAGCAGGCCTTTGTTATTACATCACCTTGTTTTACATGCAAATACAAGTTATATAATGTCCTTTCAATGTTTTCCACGAGTAATTTATCAAGAACTTCAAGTTGCACAATGAGACTTCAAGAATTGCATTTGTTCTAGGCCAACTATGTCAAACTGAATCCATAGTTAATTTAGATGAAGTAATATATTTGATTGTTCCTTATAATGATGAGCACAAAAGTTGTTGCTTTGGTGACAATTTAAAAATAGGAAAAAGCATGAAAGCCACTACAGCAAAGTCTACTCAAGGCAAGCCATCTGATTCATCACCATGAATGAAATTCGGAACATGTTCACCTCAAATGTAAAGATAAATATGCTGCACAATTGATGATTGAACCAAAAGCTCACTAAATCTTAAGTACATATAGCAAGTTTACAAGCTCATGCATGCTGCCTCTCTTCCTCATACATGGCTAACATGCTGCACCTCAACAGAAGAAAGATGCATGTATAACAAGTTTGTCCTGTGTGTCACAGACTTGTGAAGCATGCATTGCAGACTCCAGAAATATAATGAGCACAAAGGATGATGAGAACTTTGACACAAAGAGACGCTTCTGAGCCGTGCCTTGCCAAATAATCTAGACTGAACCAGATCAAATGCCTACATAAGCAGGTGGCAGTAATGCAGTTGTAGGTTTTAAGGCCTTCACCTATACAAGAGCAACAGATAACAAAAGGTTCCTTGTCATTTACAACATATTTTATACCTCTTCAATCCTGTCTATGCCACATCCATCACAAGATACATAACTCACAACACCGAAAGATTAACTACCCAGTTAGACCATCATAAGATGCATCAACTCACAACATAGAAAAGTTAGCTGCTCACATCAACCAAGCCATATGATAGAGAATTGACACTTAAAAGAAGGGGACAATGTCCACAGACTGCTCCATCAGTTTCAAAGTTACATCAGGCCTTTGCTTTCCATACACTCGGATGCATTCATCCATGGCTAGCTGGAAAAGCCTATGGACTGAGACAAAGCTCTTCTGTTGCTTTTCCATAACTGTTGCTAAAATTGTTGCAAATGACAAAGTGCGCAACATGCCAGGAACAGTGGCTTTCATTGCCTCCACGAGCTCCAACGCAGTGGGACTTACAAGATCAGGTGACCAGGCAAAGTCTGTTGAATATCCAATGGTAAGCCAATTTCCTAAGAAAGCAGAGGAATATCCACCTAAAATCCATTGCTTTTGCAGTTTTGTTACACTCTCAAGAGAGGCCACTCTTGTTTTCAAGCTATCAAAAATGCCTGCAAGTTCACGGCATGCAGGATATGCTCTCTTCTCTCTTGTAGTGGCAACAGAGTATACTTCTTCTGAAGCCTTATCATATAAAGCATGATAGTGCTCGCTAATGTCCTGAAGCTGCTCTTGTACAGACCGCTCAACAATGCACCGCTTACACTGGCATCGAAATCCATACCCCATGGATTCCAGCACTTGTTCTCGCTTTTCCAGCGGTGACATGCAGTCCGTATACCCAATTGTTATCTCTTCTTTTGCTTTGATGTCCTGGGAGGCCATAATCAGCATGGCCTCTCCCACCACAAGCCTGCTTGCATTTGGACTGCAACAATGGTTGATGAAGGAAGGAAGCAGCCACAGCCCATTGAGCTTGACTTCTTCCTCGTTCCTGGGTGCTGTCAGCTCGCCCTCGAACGAGTTAACATTCAAGATGTGTACAGTGCGCTTCTCGTCCAACTCCAAGACCTCGGTTGTACCACTGACTGTGTATGGCACATTGGGATCGAAAAGCCTGATGTCAGGCACATCCATCTCGTCATGGTACTCATATCCAGCAAGTGAGTAATACTGGTGGAGCGCACGAGGAGATTCCTTGAGGATGGAGGCAATTTTCGTATACAGGTCAATACTGTGGCAATCATTGTACGACGCAGCAAAGGCGTTGCTGATGAGCAGGACGTTGCCTGCAGGGACGTCCTCGGTGGCATAGAGGCCCCGGCCGCGGCCATCCGGGGTGCGGCTGATGGTCAAGGGGCCGACATAGTCAGGGCATTTGGGGGCCTTTCTCCAGTCGCAGCCATTAAGAAGATACTGAGACAGATCAACCAACACAGGAGAGCCAGGCGAGACGAAGGGGGAAGAAGAGAGCGAGGGCAGGATGGATGAAGAATAGCACCTGATGAAGTGTTTCTGCTGGGTTACTCTGGCTCTGAGGGAGTTAGGATTTCCATTAGGGGAAGGAAGATGACCCGCGTCTGCCTGTAGCGCCCCTGCACGTTTTCCCCTGAGGAATGAGCTGCACCTGATCCTCGCAACACCGCTAAGTACTTGCATTCTTCTGAAGGTTGCAAATTGGGCTGACATTGGGTTCAACCTTCCTAAGAAAATACTCTTTAAGTGAGTAGACCCCCTCGTGAATTTTCTCCGATAGATCCCATGCACTTTGATTCTCATCTTCAACAACATTATGATGGATTTCTTTTGAGAGTGACAAAATAATGGTAGACTTGTATAGCTCATCAACTTCCATCTAAACATCATCATCCATATCTTTAGGTTTAACACCTTTGAAATGTAAGGGTTTAATTTGCAACTTCTACACTAAAACCTGTCATATTTGGGACTTCCAATACCCATAGTTGGTACCATCCAACTTGGCAATGTTAAAGAGAGATGTGTCTTTTAGTTGACCAGCTATACTGTCCCAAAGCAAAGCAAAAAAGCAAAATTGTAGATTGCTGTAATTAGCAGAAAATGCACTAAAACTATTGCTAAAACTAGCTGAAAGAGTGGATATCACCAAGAGAAGTACCTGTCCACAAAATATGACCAAGATAACATTAAATAGTAAGCATTACCCTCATAGAAGTGCTCAAAATCTACAGATTTCAACTTCTTGTAATAAATGACAACAGTATGTAAAACTGTCCCAAAATGAAGTAATCATTGATATATATATCATTGCAATTGCTAGGTAGCAAGATACATCCAACAATGAGTGTCTAGGGGCAAGAAGGTACCAAGAAATGTGACAGAGATAGGTGCTGGCCCCAATTAGCATATCAAAACAGCCCACTACAGACTAATTGCAGACATAAAGCTCTCAAGAGAGCAAATGCATGTAACTGTCCCACAAGCTCAAGCTCAAGTGTAAATAAGACTATGTGTACATCCAAATATACCAAGAGACTCCCACTAGAAGTAAAGTCAGAGGCAAAGAGAGCAATCGATGCTCTAATACATCAAATACATAGCATTAGACATGCCAAATCCTAGTAGGGTACATCCGGAGCATAAATCCCAAGCTATCTAAGACCCATAAAGCATAAGCCTAAAAGCATTCAACAAGCATGTAACTGACAACCAAATGTAATGCCCAGTAGATTTAAAATGCTCAAATACATCTGAAGACGAAGCTCCAAGTAACTGTCAAGCATGGGCAAACCAAGTGGCATTCATATGTGACCAAAGCATAAATGTAAGAAGTCTAAATGTCAAGTAGTGACAACAGGCATAGACCGGTCCAAAGCATGCCAACTGAAGCCAAATGCCAGTGAAGAATGACCAAGTTGGAGCCTAATACAAGCTCAAAAGCATTCCGGAACCAAGAAAAAGCATTTGACAACCTCCAAATATATCGGTATGATCATTTAAACCTCCAGTAAGCACCCCGTATCCATGAAGCAATGCATACACCAAGTAAATGAGCTTCAGCCCACTGTATTACAGCAAGCAATTTACTATTAAATGAAGCTCAAATGATGCTCAAATCCACTCTAAATCAGTCCCGAAGCATAGACATAGCATCCCATAACATCCGGGCATCATTGAGCACCAATAGACATCAAACGGGCAATGCCAAGAAGCATCAAATAGTAAATGTCAAGTACTGCCCTATTTTGACAATCCTAGGACTGTGTATACAGCAAGGGCTGAAGGGGAAAGCACTCGAATCGATCATCGGGAGCCAAGCACTAATGCCGGGGAGTCAAATAATGATCGGGAAGGTTGCCAAGAGTGCTGGGAAGCCGAGGAAGAGCAGGGAAATGCCAGGAGCAGGTTAGCCTAGCCCAGTAAAAATGTACTGAAATTTGCGATGGCTATTCTTGGGGACTGGGGGATCTTCAACAGTCCTCGGGGGAACTTGTCAATGTCGAGGGGGCTCCAATGCAGCCCGGGAAGAAGACGATGAAGGTTCGAAAACTCGGGGAGGAGGTAGGAGATCAAAACATACCTGCAAATGAAGGTGCCATGGTTGCCATTGAAGCTCAGGTTGAAGCTCTTCAAATCTAGGCTGAAGAGAATGCCGAGCAAGCTCCCAATGCCTTTGCTCTGATACCAGTTGAAAGGGAAGTGGAACCCAGGAGGAAGAAGCTTGGCGGTGAGAGCTATGGCGGATGGAGAGCAAGAGCCGAGAGAGAGAGAGAGAGAGAGAGAGAGAGAGAGAGAGAGAGAGAGAGAGAGAGAGAGAGAGAGAGAGAGAGATAGAGACTCAAAAGTGGGAGCTCCAACAACCACAATGTGTAGCCGGGCCTTCTTTTATTCAAACTGTCACTAAAAGAATAAAGAATAAGTGACTGTGATGGGTGCCTGCCACCTCTAGTGTGCAGTGGCGGGTACTATCAGTGTAGTAATACACGGGTGGCTAGGTGGAGGTGCCTTTACCCCCAATAACTGGATCTTTGGATGATCAAGAAGAGAAGTTGAAAGTCCTTCTTAATAGTGTGTGTTGTATAGAGGATGGAGTATGTGAGTTAATTGCTCACATGAATGAGAGCTTAGTTGCACCAGAGAACATTGCTCTTAATATGCCTTACTTTTTTGAAAGTTTATCTTAATAGATTTTCAGCAATGTTAATGTAGATGAATTGCCATGTAGGCTCATCTTCTTGCATTGGAGAACATTGCCCTTGATATGCAGCTTGCTTTTTTGAAAGTTTATCATAATAGGTTTTTGGCAATGTTAACCCATGCTTCTTTGCCATGGTTTGCTTGGTATATGTAATCCCTACAAGACTTCTTAAATGAGTTGTTTGATGGAAATCTCCATTTTGAAATACATTGTCTATCTCTTGCAAATTATAAAGCTATTTTAAAAACATTTTAATAGTCCCTCTTTCTCTCTGCCTCTCTCTCGATTACTATACAATTTTGCTCAAATGTTTTTGTAACTTTGATTAGATTAGATACATAGACTGGTTGAAGCTTAGACACACATACACACACACACACTCTCTCTCTCATTCATCTTCACACACACACACACACACACACACACACACACACACTCTCTCTCTCTCTCTCTCTCTCCTGTCATTCTTCTTCCTCTTCTCTCTCTCTCTCTCTCTCTCTCTCTCTCTCTCTCTCTCTCTCTTAGTTGGTTGGTTAGTTAGTGGGTTGGTTGTTTGGGTAGTTAGGTTAGTAGGTTTCTGTCTTCATTATTTTGAGTTGGTAAGTTATTGTAAGTCCTATGGGATTGGCACCAATAAGTATTTCGAGACTCGAGACACATTTTCGTGTAGGACATGTTCTTTTCTCTCAAGAATGTGCAAATGTAGATGAATGAACATCCATTGGCAAGGCCTTTAGGTGATGCTTGACTGGCCTTTAGTGGGTGCCATGTGCGCATGGCACTCGTGCATAGCCATATATGCATTCTTTCATGCATTTAGGGTTTGTGGTTGCGAATGTGTCTACCACTTATGTCTTGAATAGCTTTGAGATTTATTTGTTTTGTGACTCTTATATTCTCTTTAAAGTTTGATATAGTCATGGAACAAAGCGAAGCCATGGGAGATATTCCTGACGTAGTGCTTTTGACTCCATTGAATGTAGTGGATTCAGTAGAATTAAACAAAACAACGATGACATCATCTCTTTGACACTTGCTAGCTTGGAGTTGTTCGCATGGGTATGGAAGATAGTTGCTTTAATTGTGCTTACATCAAAGTGCTATGTATACTTTTGGCGATAATAATTTATACATTTTGTTGTAGCCACGTATGGGCTCTAATAGTTAGAATGAATGTGCAAAAAATGAAAGAGGTGGTAAGGGGACAAGGAATCATCAGATGAACGGCCGCAATTGAGGAGAAGGAGTTGCTTAGGGTGTAACTTAGAAGTTCGGATTGTCTTGGATATTTTAAAGTGCTTGGGCTAGCAGTTTTTTGTGATAATATATGCTTCTTTTTTGTGAAGCCTACATGGAATGTGCTAAGATGTGCAATGATTTTGATATGACAAAGTATATTTGAGTAAAATGTATTGAATATGTACAATGTGATGTCTCTTTCTCAATGTTTGCATGGAGTAGTTTTGATAATCTAGTGATGGTTCGTATTTTATATCTGATTTTTGATATTGGATATTCGAATATACGCAATACAACTTTGAAATCAAACCATGCCTTTGACAAAATGTGTTGATAAGTGTTTTTGTGGTTGCATGCTTATTTTGTTTTGTTTGTTAATTGGAATAGATCAATTGTGCATGTGTCTATTATAACTAAATTCTCTCTCTCTCTTTCTCTCTCTCTCTCTCTCTCTCTCTCTCTCTCTATTGGAGCCTGCAAGAAATGAACCTCCACTCACCCTTGGAGGAGATCACAGCACAACTGGCGGGAACACTCCACACCTCGACGGCCAAGTACTTCCCCTGCACATCCCCCCGCCCCTCTCCTCCTCCGGACAAGAATGTCCCATAGAATAGCTAGTACGACATAGAGTGCAGGGAAACCCGGCTTCGTCTTCAACAGGACGAATCATGGGGAGTACACAAGCACAAATAGGCAGGCTTGATCTTCCGTCGCCTCGTACGAAGGAAGAAACATGCCTACCTATCCAAAGTGGAATGCGAGTTCTACCAGCTATTCTTGGGATAGGACAACAAGGAGGTGTGGAAGGCATTCCAAGAGCCCCTTGCTCAGATACCCATTACCTCCCTGGACACATGGCATGCATATGTGACCTCACTGTACCAAATACCCGAGCAGCCCCCGCTGCCCCAACCACCAGGAGTAGACCCGAGTCATTTGCATTCTTTAGCACGGAGTGGGTTCGGGATGCCATTGATAGACTATAGAATGGCCGAGCCCAGGACCATGAAGGCTTAGTAGCAAAGCACCTAACCCATGCCCGGGACGTACTTGCACCCCTTCTAGCCCACATGTTCAATAGAGCCTTATGTGAGGGCTTTCTTGCCAGTTGGTTGGCCAACACCATTATACCTATCCTGAAGGAGGCTGGAGATCCCGTGGCCCCCATGAGCTACCAAAAAATCATGGTTGGTCATGTACTAGCCAAGATTTATGGATCCATCCTAGACCATGAGCTGAGCAAGCTGGTGGAGCAACACTAGCATCAGGCGATTGGACAAGTAGGGTTCATGAGGGGGTACTCCACTCTTGACCATATATTCACACTTAGAGCTATTATAGAGGAGGGCAGGGCACATGGGAGGCGGGTATACTGTTGCTTTGTGGACTTCCACAAGGCCTTTGACAGGTACTGTGAGTCAGGCTCATGCAGAGACTACAAGAACTGGAGGTCTCGCCTGAAATGCATTGGGGGATACTGGCACTATACGAATTGGTCATGGGCCGAGTCCGAACATGAGGGGGGCTGTCAAAGGAGATAACCAGCACCATTGGAGTTAAACATGGATGCCCAATCTCACCTACTTTATTTGGTCTCTACATTGATGAGATATCAGAGTACATGTATAGATTGGGAGGGGAGGGATCTAGCATAGGAGGGATTTTGATACCCATCTTACTATATGTGGACGACATAATTCTCATCTCTAGCACACTCGAAGGGCTCTACAGGCCTTCTACTAGGATAAAGACCTCACCGTGAACTTGGAGAAGACCAAGGTCATGGTGTTCAACACTTCAACCCAATGGATTCAATGGTCGCTACCCCCCTTCACATACGAGAGAGTCGTCCAAAAAACTAGCACTGCAAGCGGACACTGAATACTGGTATGCCCAAACAGAGACTTGACATGGACCACCTCCCCCCCTACAATATAGCCTAGATTGCCCCCACCTAGAGCTCAGTTAGGAGGAGGTGAATTGTATCATCAGAATGGACATCATTCAGCTACACATGGCCAAGACATGGGTGACTCCTAGAGAAGACCTAGGGACAAAGAAGGCTTTCTACCAGGAGCACTTCCTGCACATATCTCCAGACGACTTCATTGGCCGCCCAAGCTACATGGACACATAGTTGTCCCACAGAGTTAGAAGCTCCATCAGATAGATCTGTACATCTTCACACGAGCTATGGGTCAAGACAGGTAGATACGGGGCCTAGCCCCTCCCCTTAAAAGATTGGATCTTCCAAATTTGCCAACTTGAGCCAAAGACAAAAAAACACTACATATGCAGGTGCCCAACATACTACGAGATTCAAGATTCGGGGACGCTTCCACTGCTTGTTCAGAGAAGGATTCGGGCTACTCTCTAGAGTGATGGATTTCAAGGACTAAAGATGCCTTGGGCTCTTCCTGCTAGAAATACGGCCCACATAGAGACCACCTCCTCCGGACCTCGGAGTAGAGACAGAGAGCCGCCCAACGCCTACTCATAGAATTCTACCGAGAGCCAACTACCATCCCCACTCCTAAGCCCCCACTAGCCCCATTGACCTCTTGATCATGGGGGATCACCCTAGCCATAGCCATGGCAAGAAACAAAGCCCAGTGCCCACACCCAACTGCCTCTGCCCCTATAGGAGGCACATGTCAGGGATACAAGGGATACTACACTGCCATTGAAGGCCCCCGCCTATTTAGCCGCTTGATGCTAGATAGACTCATGCGGGACATTTTAGGATGACCAAGCTCCATGAGTAGTTCCACACCATACTTGGAACACATATGAAATGTACCCAGCATATATACCATTTTGTACCTACTCAATTAGTTTATCATAGCATTAGATGGTAGCAAAATTGGGACCTGGAAAGTTTCCAAGACATTTTGGTCTCATGGGCCAACTTGGCCTTTCTAGACGTTAATATAACTTTCTTTCTTTCTTTCTTTCTCTCTCTCTCTCTCTCTCATGGGTGAGCTCAACATCTTTATAGTCAGATACATTGATTGGGTTGCAAGCATTGTCTCAAATACATTGACTTGGTATTGTGTGTCTTGATATTTAATATTTAATATTTAATGTACCTGTACATATATGTTGAGCTATGCCTTCGATGCAATGTGCTGATAACATATTTTTTGGCCATCCAATCAATATGGGATGTTTGCATCGAGCAATTGGCAGAGACTATGTGTTGCATGTTCGTAGGGGTGTGCTTACCTCCACAAGGTATGAGTGACGACATATTTCTAGGCTCTAGGCTCGGAAAGGGATTTTAGATCATGGCAGACCCATTCATAGGGATGTTGAAAACATGCCTTTTCATCAAGAGATTCCAAATGGTTATCATGAACTAGGCCAACGATAGAGACCTGGCTAATGCTTTGCCATCATTGGTTGGTTGCAGTGCTGCTTGACATCACATGGATGCAGAGAATCATGTGATTGGTGAGTCATGTGTTAACAATGTTCTGACATTTAACTCCCAGAAAGGGATTTCAAGTTATGATAGAACCATTAGGGGATGTCATCAAAGGATGCATAATGTTCAGAGTATGCCTTTTCACATTGAGATCGCAAGTGGTGATAATGAACTAGCTTTGGTGTGGATTTTGACGAATGCTTTGCCATCGGCGAGTGGTTGCAATGGCCTTAATCATGTGATTATCAAGTCACATGTTAATAATGTTTCGATGTCTAACTACCAAAATGGGGAAAGTCATAATGGAATGGTTTATGATAGTGTGTCTCGCTATGTTGAAATTGTAAATGGAGATAATGAGTCAGTTGAGCAGCATGTTGATATAGATTTGGCTATGATGCATGTTGATCATGTTGTGCCTAATATCTTAACATCAAGAAATGATTGTGACACTGGGAATCACCACAATGTGGAAAATTCCATAGTTAATGAGTTACATGTTGATAATATTGCTATTTTTGACCCCCAAAATGGTGAATTGTGCTCCATTTTACATACTTTTCCTGCAACAATGGATGTTCATCCAACAACAACTATATTGCTATTTCAAGAGCTGCATGTGCATTCCATGGGGAGTCTTTTTGAAATATGTGAGAGGTGTTTAGCTAAGTTGTGGATATGCAAGACTCAGGTGCAAGGGTCGATTTCGTTTAGAAAGCACTGTTGTCGAAATGGAAAAGTAATATTGCCATTGTTGCAATGTCCACCACACCCATTGCATGATTTGTTGCATGGTATACACCCTTAGAGTAGGATATTTCAAAACACCACACCCATGGCATGATTTGTTGCATGGTATACACCCTTAGAGTAGGATATTTCAAAATAACATATGGGGATACAATAATGCTCTTGCATTTGTATCACTTGGAGCCAATGTTGACGATTTTCCTGTTGTCGGGAATGGTTACACCTTTAGAGTGCATAGCTCTATTTATCACCGTATAGGTTCTCTACTTCCTTATGTACAACATCAAGAAAGGCCAATATTTATGCAACTTTATGTTTATGATACCAAGCATGAGTTGTTTAATTAGTTGGGGGTTATGCATGATTTATTACCAGATTTTCTAGGGGAACTTCAATGTATGATGCATGGACACAACATATATGCACATGCTTTTAGGTTTGTGGGTATGCAACTGCAAAATAATATCGTGTAAGAACTAAGAATGAGCATTTTTGGTGTTCAAAGAACCGGCAAATAGTACTTTGCTCTTGCAACTGAGGTTGTAGCTATCATGCCGGGGCAGGGTGATGAGAATACTCTTGATCTTCGGGATATTCATGTTTACACTCAGGGTGGTCGGTGTATTGCTATTTCAAACTTGCATAGAGCATATATGCCAATGCTATATGTTCTCCTTTTTCCTATGGGAGATGATGGTTGGCATATAAAGGTTCCCTATAGTAATGTCAATGTTCCCTATAGTATGGTTGGCATATAAAGTTCCCTATAGTAATGTCAATGTTCATGTTCATGGGAGATAATGGTTGGCATATAAAGGTTCCCTATAGTAATGTCAATGTTCCCTATAGTATGGTTGGCATATAAAGGTTCCCTATAGTAGTACATATATGAATTGTCCAATAAAAATTGTGTTACCCAAATGCAATTTTATGCATTCCATCTTTAGGTGTGCAAAGATACTAAGGTGTGCATGTTGCGGGGTGGTCGACTATTGCAATAGTTTATTGTTGATGCTTATTGTAGTGTAGGGTAGTGCATGTTAACTTGGTGTTGCCTCAATCAGTAAGTGTTGCGATCGGAGGCCTACAAAGGCTTGGCAGACATGGTGTGGGGGTAAACGATAATGGGCCAGTGCAGATTGTTGGTGCCTCTATTGGCAAGAGGATAGTTTTACCATCGTCATTCATGGGTGGGCCAAGGCACATGTATCAATTATTTCAGGATGCCATGGCTATAGTGCAATTCAAGAGAAAAATTTATCTTTTTATAGCAATGACATGCAATCCAAAGTGGTTAGAGATAACATCCTTACTTGAGTAAGAAATACAATGCACACGTAAATGTGGAGGTGTGCTCGACAGTAGCGGCTATTAAGTATTTGTATAAGTATGTGTAGAAGGGGCATGACTGTGCAACCGTCAAATTTTTTGTTGGGGTTGATTCAACATGGAATGATTGCAATGTTCACAAGGTGGATGAGATTCAAAGTTATTTGGATGCACGGTATGTTTCTGCCTCTGAGGCATATTGGTGAATCTATGATTACGCATTGCACGATGAAAAGCATGATATACAACATTTGCAAGTGCGCTTACTTGGTGAGAATTATGTGGTGTTTTGAGATACAGATACTATATCAGATATTGTGCAAAATGAAGCCCTTTAGAAAATTACTCTTATTGCATGGTTTGTGTGTAATCACATTCATCCAGAGGCTAGGACAATTTGCTATCAGGACTTTCCAGTATACTGGGTGTGGAATGCACGACATAAGATGTGGACTAAGAGAAAGCATAGGAATACATGTGGTCGGATGTATTTTGTGGAACCTACCTGTGGTGAGATCTACTATTTGTGGATGGTGGGCATACTTCGTTTGAAGATTTGCTTTGATGGGACCTAAAATGGGATGGCACTGGCTATGGCACTAGCTGAACCTCATGCACACACACACGACACCCCACATGGCCTCGCAGCCAGGAGCGTCTAAGGCTCACACTACACTAACTACTAATATCGACTTTGCGTTTATATTAGAACATAGTCCAACGTTTACCTTCCCTTCTCCTCAGAGGGAGATCCCATAACATATAGGCATAATACCTCATAGCACATACATAGGGAAGCACCTCTCGGCTAATTGCCTCGACTCCATTGCGACTCTCCTACACCTTGGGGATTGGCCCCAAGATGCGTCGCACCAACATAAAGTACACACGATACAAGCTCTACTCTTTCATTTTGAACGTATTCCAGGAGATACCATGTGTCCTTACCAAATAATTTCCCAAGAACGATCGACTAGCCTACAGCTTAGGACGTCTTCACACACTCAAGCGTAGGTCATCATAATGAAAAATAGGTGCTATGCATCCAGTTCTTTATATTCTGATACCATGGTTGATATGCACATGAAAAAGTGAATGATCCTAATGTGCTTAAACATAAATTACAATCCGAAACTTGTCGTGCACAGCCGGGCTTTCCAAAACTCATTCATTAACTCGTTACGGTGATGTAAGGATAGCACCGAGACAACGCTCATGCTACTATCCTCTTAATTAAAATACTACGAACTGTACATCATGATATACATAAGCAAAATCAACACTAAACGGCACCCAAATCGCATCATTCAAACACCCCATCCCCTACTTTTAGGTAGTGCTTCCATTGCATAGGTGTAGGGGTTTATTTTGTCATGTTTTGATGTATGAAAAGTGATAAATCACGAACTTTGACAAAGAGATATGAAGCATATTTCTATTTTTTCCATGTTTTCTCTTATTTTTTAGCATTTATTTGATAATAATCACTATTATTTTTTTATTTTCCTTATTTCAATCATTTTAGCATACTAAAATTTAATTTTATGTTCCATTTTTTCCCATAGGAACACATTTCACCCACCCGAAATGACAAAAACCAGCACTCAAGCAAATTTTCATCACATAATTTCATCGTTTCCATAATCAAATGTCAAAAAAACTTCATTTCCTTCATAAAAAATAGTAATACCGTATTTCTATGAAACTCAAGACCCATTGAATGACTGTGTGACTAGCGGACGGAGCCTCCATTGCTGTCAATTCCATGCTGCACATCAAGCTTCAATATCTCCATCAATCTCCATCATCATTTGCTTCAATCTCCTTCATGATTCTTCCTTCAAGATAATGTGCATGAATAACCCATGGAAGAGAGAGAGAGGGAGAAGAGAGAAACACTAGCAATTTAAATCCTCCATTAAAATGGGCAAGCTTACAACCATCTTGTTCCTCTCTCTGCCTTGATTGAGAATCTCCCTCTCTCTCTCTCTCTCTCTCTCTCTCTCTCTCTCTCTCTCTCTCTCTCTCTCTCTCTCTCTCTCTCTCTCTCTCTCTCTCTCTCTCTCTCTCTCTCTCCAAATGGGTTTGAATCGGAGAGGCATCGAGCGAAAATGACGAGGCGCATTGATGCTTCCCTCTGTTCGATAGTTTTTGCATTAGTTTTGAGACTTAATAAATTATTAAGCCTAAGGTTTAAAACATTAAAATAACTGGTTTATCTTTTTGTGTTCACATTGTCTCGCAAGTGGATATTTCAGTTTTGAGAGGGCAAACGAACTCTAATTTGCAATCCGACTGGACATGCAACTTTGTGGTGTCAAACTCCATCAATTTGGCCTCTCCCACGTACTTGACAGCTTCCTGATCCGGTAGCTGCATTAGAACAACGAACTTTGCGTGGATTAAATGGGGGTCAAATGACCTCCGATTGACGAATCGAGACTTGCATTGGATTCCTGATGTCAAAATTCATCTAGGAAAACTCTAGCTCGGCTATGCACCACTATTTGATTTTTCATGAAAATTGGCTCTTTAATAGCTCCAAAATGAGCTTCAACGCTTCAAGAACGTGTCCAAATCAGGTCCTAAAATCCAGCTCTCATTGGTGACCATGGGATAGGGCGACTAAGTGCGTAGAATCCCACGAATGAACGTGCACATGCATAATCATAAAGAGCATCAAGCTGATTCAAAATAGATACACAACAAAAGTCATCACAGCTCTCACATGCTAAAACCAAGGCATGAAATCCACGAGGAGTAGGCCTAGCATAATCTGATAGAAAGCCTAAATCTAGTCACTAACCGACTGCTCCAACACGGCCAAAGCTAAAAAGAACTATCAAAGAGGTCATCCTGAGTGGTGGTCTAAACTACCTACCTAACTCAAGACAACTCAACGAGGAGTTCCGACTAGGCGAGGAATCCTATAGCCTGATCAAGAAATATCATCTTTTAGCACACTTGCCTTTTAGGCATTTATTTTCCATACTCAGGCATGTAAAAAGGAGGGAGCTGAGTATAGTGATCCAAGGAGGACAAGGCATTGGCCTCAGGTCTTCTCTCGATACCCTAGAGCCTACCAAGCCCTCGCAAGGCAACACGCAATCCTTTTCCAATGCTTACTTTTATTTTCACTCCAATCTTCTTTTATTTTTATTTTCAGCTAGATGCCACCCCTAGGAAGACAAGGCATCGAGGCCCCGGGTCTTGTCTTGTCCCCAGGAACCTACCAGGCCTTCACAAGGCGATGAACAACTGCTCAAGGAATTTTCTTTCTTTCCTTTTTCTATTTTTATAGAGGTTAGAACCCCTTTTTACACAGCTCTGGATATTTATATGTTTTCTTGCAGATATTTAGGGTTTTTCCCTTTGTATCATCATTTTGTATGGTAGGCTTTTCTAACTATCTCACACTAACGAGCAGGTCAGCAGAACATGGTCACTAGGATTGCTATCTAAAACATATATTTCAATGCCTGACAATGCCTTTGTAGAAGGCAACAACTGCTCAAACCTCCCACAGACACACTTAACCTAAACCTGGGACTTCATGCCTTGATTGTCGGTCCCCAATGAGAAAAGAAATCCCTCACAAGTAACAATACATATATAGTATAAAAACAAGGTACTCAAAAAGGAAAGATATCACCTAGATTGGGCCATGACAAGTGCCGACACAGCAAAGGCTCCCCCCCAGGTTCCATGTAATCTGTCTAGCACAGCACTAAAACAGAAAACCGTAAAATGCGCCCGCACTACACAGACAAATGGCCCTCTTGGCCTAAAATGGATAGGTCATTCTAATCCATGCAATACATGGCCTTCTTGGCATATATACCACATCCTATCAAACTAACTAGGATACCAAGGATAGCATACAATAGGACGGCTAGCCCCATGCTACTCATGCCACATAGCTCAAGGTTTAATCTTGGGCTCTTATAAATCCACTAGCCCAAGCCTTTCTACCGATATAACCTCGATATGGCCTATCCTTCCTTGGGTACCATTGGCTAGGTGAATGACATCATTGGGCTCACATGTCCCACATTTATTGTCATCCAAAGGAGCTGGTCATTCAAGCAGCTCTTAGAGGCTCCTTCAACAGAAAGAATCACAGTTTGGTGCTCATTCAAACCTTCCCTATTTGGGTTTTTTGGCATAAGTTAGTGTTGCAACCCAAACTAGGTAGGGTTTCAATCCGAGACCCATCACATGATTGTATCCTAGAGCGGTGCATATTGTCAGATGCAACATTATGGCATTTTATCACACCTACGTGGGAATTGATCACAATATATTTGCATGGTGTTATTGACCTTGTATCTAACACACCAGCTGCATTTTGAGAGATCGTGGATTTCCAACCCCATCTCACATCACTTCTTTCATTCATAGGCTGCCTTGACTGCCCACATTGGTCCAATGGACTCACTGTGGATTTATCACTATTAATAGATGGCCTCACAGCCTTATGGCTTCTATTTAGTACAGGTGGCCCTTTGGCATGCCACATCTTCTCTATGTGAGATGTCTTTACTTGCCTTTGTCCACTCTGCAATTGCCTATTTATAGGAACCATGCTCTTACTGATAGGAACAACATCTACTCGAAAGCATGACTCATTTAAAGATGGCAAAGGTCTCTTTAGAGCATTTCCATTGGCAAAACTAGAACCTCCCATAGGATACTTATCCACACTCCTAGGCCCAATGCTTCTATCAATGTTACTGTCACAACTACCTCTCATGGAAGCATTGCAAGCCTTGATGGGACTTACTGGGCTTGGAATCTTTTGATCCCCAGGGGGTATATTATCACTACTCATCGAATTGCCATTTTCTGCTTATAGATTTTGGCTACCAAGATCCCCTGCCAAGGTTGTCATCTCTTTGCAAAATTGGTTGGATATTTGGTTGCAAAATTGGTTGTCATCTTCGAATATACTGCTCATAGTCAATTGCATGCCCCTTGGCCTCATTTAATGACTAAGGATTTCACATCCTCACTTGGATTTGCGTATTAATATCTAAGCCGCTCATAAAGAGCTCACATAGCACATCACCTGGTAATATAGTAGCTCTTCTTGGCCAAAGCCTAAGAATATCATCAAAGACTCTAGCATATTCTTTAGTAGAATGGTAAGACTCTTGTCTTATCTCCATAAGCTGCCCTAAGACCTGGGTCATAGGCCTTCTTTTCATATTCATCTAAAAATTTATCGTGCAGCTCCTCAAATGACTTAATTGACCCTCTTGGGAGGCTTTACTACCATTTCCTAGCTTCTTCCTTCAAGGTGCTAGAAAATACAAGTATCCGATGAATATCATTGAACCCACTTGCAAGGCAAATTAGGACGTATTCTTTTAAGTGCAACATTGGGTCCTCATTTACGAACCCATGAAATACTAGGAGTTCCCTATAAGGAGGAGGGCATTTAGTCCTCTCCTTTGGGATTAGCATTGGGCTATTAAAATCTTCATATTCATGACCTAACTCTAGTGTCTTAGGGTCTCCAACCTCTTCCATTGAAATCTTTACTGGTGTAGGGAGGTTAATATTATCCTTGCCATCCCTTTCCACTAACTCACACTGAGTGGTTTAGGGAGTCCTATAGCTCTTAGCATATCATTCCGATCCTTTCTTAGAGGATCTTCCAAATCTTGCCCCCCCTTCCTGATGCCAGGAGGCATATTTCACAGTGGATTTCGTGAGGTTTTATGGTGGATTCCATAAACTTTGTTGATCGGGGCTCATACACAAAGTGGAATCTTTGTGCAAGAAGTTGATGGGGACGCCTATCCTTTTCGGGCGTTTCATTAATTTAGTGTGTACATGGGTGATTCCATAGCGGGTGATTCCGCAAAATACATATTAAATTAATAAACGTTTATGAGTTTAGAGTGCGCACTCGTGATATATTAAGGTTAGGATTGATTTCTAACCAGTTGATTTATTTATGTAGCTGAAGACTACTAGGTATTCACTTTTGTCGGTTTAATTGTATTATTTTACTAACGATTGTGAATGCTTTAGTTGATGTGTAGAGATAGCAGCAGTGATGGAGGAAAGCATTGGAGGATAGCATGTATTTGAGTTATCACTTATATTTTGATGGGCACATACCTTAGGCATGGCGCCTATATTTTGTCGCGCCTATTTATTAAGGCGTTGGATATTTATTTATTATTTTGTATGCGCATGGGCGCACGATTATGATATTTGTATTTGGACATTGTATTGGGTATGCCTGACTCTTTGGGCGCCCGTCCATTAGCTTTATTTCTATTTTGTGCTAAAGCAAACTCAAAAGCCAAAAGCGTGCTATTTTGTAATTTGGGCTATTATTTGAGCTTGAAGATGATTAATACATAAAATACATGCTTTGTGGAGCACTCACATAAGGCATGGGGGGAGATTGCACCCAATTGGTCTCTTGTTCCTATCGTGCTTGCTTTCTACCTTGAGTTTTGTGCAAAAAGTAGAGTTCTTTTGTTCTTTGGGACCTTCCGGCATTCACTACGCGAGCATACAACATCCGATTTGTGCACCAGTGGTATCAGAGCCAGGTTGAGATCAAGAGCTTCCAATCGCTACTCATCTTACGCGAAGGCGGAGCTCCTGTAACGATCGAGCTCTACAGTCAGTCTCATCGCGAACGGTCAGTACGGGTGGATTCCTGGCGGTCAAGAACCTCTGTCTACATCCTCTGATCGCGAAGGACTGGCCTGAGGAGGCGGAGGACCACGTCAAGATCTCCCTACTCAAGTCGTTTCTTCTCAGACAAAACAAAGATAATCTTCATCTGTAATCTTTAAAGTTTAAAGCTAAAGCTTAAAACTAAGCTTTTTAAAAAGCTTAGTATCATAATTTTTCAAATCGGCGGCAGAGTGGCAGCATCCCGTGATTTCCACGCTGAAAAACGGGCCCCCTCCCTAAAATTCATCGTTTCCAGGTAGACTTAGCTATAAGCTAAGTCACTCAAGTCTTCAATCACACAAAGCTTCAAAGTTTATCAAGTTTCATAAGTTTTGTTACTCTGCAAGTCAAACAAGTTCCCAGAAGTCAGAACTGACTTATGCCAAAAACTCCCATAAGGACTGTTCCTGCGCAGAAGCACTGAACTGCAAAGTTGTTCCCTGGAAGACTCTGTTCGCATACGCAGACTTACTAAACCAGTTTTAGCACATGCAGAAGGACATACACAGATTTTACAAAGACTACAAACCCCGCAATCACAAAAGTCGAAGACCGTGAAAGCCAAACAAAAATCTATAAGCCTTGTACACCCGACTTTGAGCTACGCTCATCCCGCTAATTGGATTTTGAGAGTGTGAGGTCTTTTGAATTTTTACAGGATGACGGAACAAAATATGGATGATTTAATGGCTGAAGGCGATCTTCCTGAACCTACGATGGAACAAAAATTGGATTTAATTATGATGCAATTGGACGAAGAACGAAGAGCCCGGCAAGCCTTGCAAGTTCAATTGGGCAATTTACAAAGATCGACTATCGACAAAGATGGACCACAACCCGAAGATCTTATCCGACGAACCATCGATGCGACTCTCAAAGCTCAATCCATCCTCAAAGAAACAAATATAAGTAAAAGAAATTTCAAATTCCGTACTTTCAATGCCACTCGAGATGGAAAAACTGTTCTTGCATTCATCAGTCAGTTTGATGATTACTTTCATGAAGAGACATACGCTGAAAAAGATAAAATCAAGTGTGTCACTAATCATTTAGTGGATAGAGCATCTCTTTGGTGGACCGTAGTTCGTAAGAGCATATATTATCCCACTACTTGGGAGAGTTTCAAGAAGAAGTTTATGCAGAATTTCCTTCCTCCACAATTCCATGAAAAAGCCATAAAGCAATGGGATCTTCTTTAGCAAAGAGATCGTGAGCCTATTTTTCATCAGTACACCGAACGCTTTTGGAATGCCTTACTCCAACTACGCATGCTTGAAGAAGTACCTGAAGCGACTCACAAGCGCAAGTATATGTCTGGATTACTTGGGCATTACTACGCTGAAGTCAATATGTTCAAGCCTGCAACTCTTGAAGATGCAATTTCTTTAGCTCATGACACTGAAGACAAGATTCGAGGAAGAGACAAGCATCCACAACAATTTCAAGCAAATGGTAACTATGGTTCAAAGCAATTCAATTCAAATTTTAGAAGATTCAATCAAAGTCGATTTCCTTCATCATATTTTCGTAAGTCTTGGACAAAACCACCTGCTTTGCTATCAAATACCAATCAAAACCCTAAGCCATCTTCACAGCCAAATCCTAATATTCCTAGACTTCCTGCCATTGCAAACAATGTATATAAAGCCAAACCTATAATGTGTTACAAATGCCATCAACCTGGACATCTAGCAACCAATTGTCAATTGAAGAAGCCACCTGTCCATATCAATTATCTTGGAGCAATGGAAGATGAAGAATATGAGGAAATGCCTGACTTCACGGAAGATGAGGACAACATTACTACTCCTTCGGATACTTTACCAGGTATGCCAACCCCACATTCTTTGTTGACAATGAAATGTTTAGTGCATGGAAAAGAAAAAAATATTTTGCATGATGATGGTAGTACACATGATTTTATTTCTGCAAAGTTGGTGAAAGAATTGAAATTACAAACTGTTCCTATGCATTATCGCATTAAAGCAACATTCTTAGGCACAAGGTATAATGGAACACAAGAGGTGCATGATTTAGAAATTCAAATTGGTGAATACACTGAAAGAAGGAATTTTCTAGTTGTACCATTATAGTCCAGTGATATTATCTTAGGTATGCCTTGGCGTCATCAGCATAATCCTGACATAGATTATTCCACGCATTCAATTAAAATTCATTTTCAAGGAAAACACATTACATTGTATGGTATGCACGCATCTAATGCTTTCCCACTGCTTACTCATACTCAAGCTAAACGTGCATTACGCAAAAGTAGTAAATCTTATCTAATTTGGGTGAATGAACTTCAAGCTAAAGAAAAACATATGCACCCTAGACGTAAAGAATTCCTTGCACAATTTCAAGATTGTTTTTCAGAAGATCTACCACCTGGACTACCTCCTTCACGTCTTGAAGACCACAAAATAGATTTAATTCTTGGTACACAACCACCTTGTAAAGCACCATATAGACATAACCAGATAGGGCAGAAAGAAATTCAAAATCAAGTTGAGGAATTATTAAACATAGGATTAATTAGACCTAGTAGTTCTTCATTTGGCCCACCTATTTTGTTGGTAAAGAAGAATAATAATACTTATCGTATGTGCATTGATTATCGTGCTCTAAATAAGATTACTGTAAAGAATAGATATCCAATTCCTAGGATAGATGATCTTATGGATAAACTACAAGGTTTTGCCATATTTAGTAAAATAGATCTTAAATCTGGTTATCATTAGGTGAGATTAGATAAATCTGATATATTTAAGACTGCATTTAGAACACAATTTGGTCATTATGAATTTCTAGTGATGCCTTTTGGATTGACTAACGCACCTGCTACATTTAGTAGAATGATGAATCACATATTTTTGAAATATCAGCATTGTGTTATAGTATTCTTTGATGATATCTTGGTATTCAATAAAAATGAGAAAGAGCATTATGAACATCTGTCTTTGGTTTTCAAGTTGTTGAAAGATAATCAATTGTATGCTAATCCGAAAAAGAGTGAGTTCTTTCAAACAAAAATTGAATATTTAGGTCATATTGTGTCATCAGAAGGTATTAAGGTTGCCTCTAAGAAGATAGAAGCAATATTGAACTGGCCTATACCTAAAAATGTGCATGAGTTACGTTCTTTTCTAGGTCTTGCTAGTTTTTACAGGAATTTTGTGCGAAATTTTTCATTACTTGCTTTGCCTTTAACTAAACTTTTAAAGAAAGGTATTATTTATCATTGGTCTGATAATCAACAGAAATCTTTTGATTTATTGAAACATGCATTAACCCATGCTCCTGTATTACAACTACCTGATTTCAATAGACCATTCTTTTTAGTAGTTACTGATGCTAGCGGATCTGGAATAGGAGCCATACTTATGCAATATAATCATCCCATAGCCTATTCTAGTTGTAAACTAAAACCATCCGAACTTAAATATTCCACATATGATAAAGAATTGTTAGCTGTTGTACAAGCTTTAAGACAATGGAAACATTACTTAATCGATTTTGAGTTTATGATTAAAACTGATCAACAAAGTATTAGACATTTACTTAGTCAACCTCAAATATCTGACCGACATATCAAATGGGCAGCTTTTATTCAGAGTTTTCATCCTCTTATTCAATATCAACCAGGTAAAGAAAATATAGTGGCCGATGCATTAAGTAGAAGACCGACCATTCATAATATCTCTGTTATATCATTTGATTCTCTAACCCCTATGAAAGATACTTATCATCAGGACATTACTTTTCATGCTGATTGGAATAAATTAGTTGGAAATAACTGGATTCCTATTGATTCACTGTCTTATAATGATGGATTCATGTTTTATGAAAAGAGATTATGTGTTACAGTTCCATTTAGATCTTTTGTTTTGAATGAGATTCATTGTCCTCCATATCAAGGTCATAGAGGTATCATATCTACTTTACGTACATTGACTGAAGATTTTTATTGGCCACATATGGACACTGATGTATCTAACTTTGTTTCTGAATGTTTGGTTTGTCAAAGAGTTAAGAGACATCATGGTGAACAGTATGGTTTACTTATGCCTTTATCTATTCCATCAAGACCATGGGAACAGATTTCTATGGATTTTATTACTGGTTTACCTAACACCAAAGCTAACCATGATATGATTTGGACTGTAGTAGACAGGTTTAGTAAACAAGGATATTTCATCCCATGCAAGAAGACTTAACAACATCTCAGGCAACACAATTGTTTTTGAAAACTATTTTCACTAATCATGGATTACCAAAAGCTATTATTTCTGACCGTGATTCTAGATTTTATAATAATTTTTGGATTACTTTGTTTGCTAACTTAGGAACAAAGATTGATTTCTCATCTGCATTTCATCTTGAAACTAATGGACAAACAGAAGCCACTAACAGTACTATTTTAGATCTTTTATGTGCTTACACTATTTTTAAACCACAGACATGGGATACACATTTACATTTACTGTAGTTTGCATATAATAATACACCACACACAGCTACAAAGAAAGCACCGTTTGAAGTGATTTATGGTTATAGATTGTCTACACCTGTTGCATCTTTATCAAATAGAATTCAGAGTGCTGATGATATTGCTAACATGCATGCTACTATTTTTGATGAGGTTAAAGACATGATTGCCAAAGCCTAGCAATCATATACAAAACAAGCCAATAAGAAAAGACATGCCATGAATTTCAAAGTTGATGACTATGTTTGGTTAAGAATAGAAAAACGTAGATTACAAAGTGTAGATAAACACCCAGTTGTGAAATTAGCACCTAGATTCTATGGACCATTTAAGATCATTCATAAAATCAATGACAATGTATTCAAGTTAGAACTACCACCTCACTGGAAAATTCACAACACCTTTCACATTAGTTTATTATGACCCTTTAGAGGCCAATTACCTCTACACCCTATTTATGAAAACCCACCTTTGCTAGATGACGAGACTGAAATAGTTGAACTTGAACCTATTATAGATAATGACTTTATAACCACTAGAACTGGCCATAGATATTCTAGATATTTGGTCAAGTTTAAAAACCATCCTGTTGAAGAAGCCCAATGGATGCATGCTAGAGACTTAAATGCTTTCCCCACTCTGTTAGCTCCACATTGAGCTAATAGCAATTGAGGACAATTGCTATCCCACCCCGGGGGTATGATGCCAAGAGGCATATTTCACAGTGGATTTTGTGCCACGGTGGATTCCGTAAGGTTTTACAGTGGATTCCGTAAACTTTGTTGATCGAGGCTCATACACAAAGTGGATTCTTTGTGCGAGAAGTTGATGGGGACGCCTATCCTTTTCGGGCGTTTCATTAATTTAGTGTGTACATGGGTGATTCCATAGCGGGTAATTCCGCAAAATACATATTAAATTAATAAACGTTTATGAGTTTAGAGTGCGCATTCGTGATAAATTAAGGCTAGGATTGATTTCTAACCAGTTGATTTATTTATGTAGCTGAAGACTGCTAGGTATTCACTTTTGTCGGTTTAATTGTATTATTTTACTAACGATTGTGAATGCTTCAGTTGATGTGTAGAGATAGCAGCAATGGCGGAGGAAAGCATTGGAGGATAGCGTGTATTCGAGTTATCACTTATATTTTGATGGGCGCATACCTTAGGCATGGCGCCTATATTTTGTCGCGCCTATTTATTAAGGTATTTGATATTTATTTATTATTTTGTATGCGCATGGGCGCACGATTATGATATTTGTATTTGGACATTGTATTGGGTATGCCTGACTCTTTGGGCGCCCCCCGTCCATTAGCTTTATTTCTATTTTGTGCTAAAGCAAACTCAAAAGCCAAAAAGCATGCTATTTTGTAATTTGGGCTATTATTTGAGCTTGAAGATGATTAATACATAAAATACATGCTTTGTGGAGCGCTCACACAAGGCATGGGGAGAGATTGCACCCAATTGGTCTCTTGTTCATCTCGTGCTTGCTTTCTACCTTGAGTTTTGTGCAAAAAGTAGAGTTCTTTTGCTCTTTGGGACCTTCCGGCGTTCACTACGTGAGCATACAACATCCGATCTGTGCACCACTTCCTAGGCAGTTCCATGATGGCTTTATCTAGGAGCTTCTGCCCCTCATCAAAAGCAAACTTATCCTTAGCACTTAGGACCTGGGGATTGTGCCTTTTAAGCAATGATTTTCCCTTTACAGCTAGGGCTTCTAACATCCTTGTGATACCTAAAATTTTGGCACGATGTCCCACCATATGGGATGTTTCAACCATAATTGCACTCCACTGTATGTCGAGTATTTCCCATGGCACTATGGCTTTAGCATAATCACTTGTTGATGCCATGACCGCCATAGCATCCAACATACTTGTTCCATGGCCTGTAGGTTGATGGATGGTTATACATGATTTCTCTTGGGTAGAGACCACACCAAGGCAAACCTCGGCCCATGCCATCGCATTAGAGGATGGGATAACCACTAACCGGTTACTCTTCTCATCACCTAAATTATCTTCTGTAGAGGACTCATACTCTACATAACTAACTAAATCCATCATTAAGTTTTGTATAGGAAAAGCGAAGGTTTTCCATCCTTGAATGAACCCCATTTTATGGCCAGCTTAGCACACTACTTATGGAAATTATAAATTTAGGTCCCTTTACAACCTAGATGCAGAAACTGCCACTCATAGGTAGCTTCCGGCAGACGCACCACTGATGGGACCTAAAATGGGCCGACATTGGCTATGGCACTAGCGAACCTCATGCACACACACATGACACCCCACACAGCCTCGTGGCCAGGAGTGTCTAAGGCTCACACTACACTAACTGCTAATATCAACTTTGCGTTTGTATTAGGACATAGTCCAACATTTACCTTCCCTTCTCGTCAGAGGGAGATCCCATAACATATAGGCCTAATACCTCATAGCACATACATAGGAAAGCACCTCTCGGCTGATTACCGTGACTCCACTGCGACTCTCTTACACCTCGAGGATTGGCCCCAAGATGTGTCGCACCAACATAAAGTACACACAATACAAGCTCCACTCTTTCATTTTGAACGTATTCCAGGAGATACCATGTGTCCTTACCAAATAATTTTCCAAGAACGATCGACTAGCCTATAGCTTAGGACGTCTTCACACACTCAAGCGTAGGTCATCATAATGGAAAATAGGTGCTATGCATCTAGTTCTTTATATTCTGATACCATGGTTGATATGCACATGAAAAATGTTGAGAAATAGACAAATGATGTATGCTCCAAGAAGAGTTATCTTGAATCCCATATGCACAGTGAGGACAGTGGAGAAGTTGGAAAGCTATAAAAGCATGTACTTGGTTCACCTTTTTTATGAATGCTATTGTACTTTGTACTTAGAGTCTGTAACTCTATCCATTCAAGATTGTGTTTATGAGTCCAAGCTAATCTATCTTGGAACCTAATTCACTTGAGTAAAAGTTTGTATCTAATGTCTTCTTCATGTCTCTTGCTTATGAGTTCAAGCCTCCATAACTAAACTGGGTTCAAGATCCATGTTTGTTAACATGGTATCAGAGCCATGGTGAGCTCAGTTTAGCCCTTTCTCCTACTTCTCCAGCTTATCGTAGCTCAACTCCAGCTCAGGACAACTGATTGAGTTCATCTCCTACTTTATTTTCACACACTTCTTCTTGGCCACCATAGCCAGATTGTACCTATCTTCAGTGAAGCTCTCAGATCTCATCATACAGACAATTTTAGCTTAAGGTGTCTATTGAGAAACTCTTTCTCTGCTCCCAGCGCAGCTCCTTATCACATCAGAGCACGACATTATCCATCGCAGAGCCTAGCATTACAAAAATCGGCCATCACTGTCTCTGCTGTGCCTTGTGGCAGTCGTACAGTCTGCGCGACATCTGGAGGCTGCGATTCGCTCTGCTTGTATGGGGCATTTAAAGCCTATACTGTAGGCTATCCCCCATCCAATTCTCGGCCTGAATGGCTGCGCCAAGCTCTTGCTATAACAAAAAAACCAGGGCTGTCTGAAACCCTAAACAGTGGAAGCCATAGCCAAGAGCTTAGAAAGCTTGGCAACCTTGTCTTTTCTTATTGGCATCATCAATAGTGACCTTGATCACTCTGAAATTACCTCTGAAGCCAGGATTTGTGGAGACTGGTGATGATACGGCACATCCTATTGTGCAGATTGGAAAAATTCCTTTGTCTATGCAGGATGGGAAAAAGAAATACATGTCGGATGTATTTCATGTCCTGAATATCACCAAGAACCTGGTTTCTGTTGGTCAAATGGTTGAGCAGGGCTTGCAGGTCAGATTTAATTCTCATGGATGCTTTGCTGAGGATATGAAAAATAAAGGTCGCTTGATGCGTTGGATGCAGACATGCCTGAATTGAGTGCAGCAATGTTTGCACATGGGACCGGTGTAGTTGCAGATATTGAAATCTCGCATAAAAACATTGGTCATGTTAATGTACATCGACTTAAAGCAATGCAAGCCCAAAATATTGTTGCAGGATTGCCTAAATTCAAGGTTGCAGAAATACATAAGGTATGTGAAGCCAGTCAATTTGGAAAACATGCAAGGAAACCATTTCCTAGACATGTTCAAGAGAGTAAGAAGCCATTGGAATTAATCCACTCTGATGTGTGGACTACTAAAGCTGCATCTATTGGAGGCTGTCATTATTTTGTCACTTTTATTGATGACTATAGCAGAAAAGTTTGGGTGTATTTTATGAAAAAGAAAAGTGAAGTGTTTGGGCATTTCAAAACTCTTAAAGCTATGGTTGAAAAAGAAACAGGCCTGCAAATAAAATGCCTAAGGTCAAATGGAGGGGGAGAGTATCTCTCAAATGAGTTTGCAAGGTTCTTGCAGGAGCATGGCATAAAGCAGCAATATTCATGCAGTCATACCCCACAACAAAATGGAATTGCAGAAAGAAAAAACAGGCATATTGGAGAGGTATCTCATGCCATGCTCAACAAAAAAGACTTGCTAGATTTTTACTGGGCTGAAGCAATTGCTATAGCAGTCTACATAATGAACATGACTCCCACTGCAGCAATACATGGGATGACTCCAGAGGAGAGGTATACTGGTAGGAAATCAGATATTTCTTATTTGGAAATTTTTGGGTGCATTGCCTATGTTCATGTGCCAGATGAGTTGAGATCCAAGTTGGATCCAAAAGCTGAGAAGTGCATCTCTCTGCAGCAGTAGAAAGGGTATAGATGCTATAACCCTTCTACTCGTAAGTTTACAGTGAGCAGAGATGTTGTTTTTGATGAGATGAGTAGCTGGTATAAACCAGTAAATGTGATTGATGATGTAGATGCACAAAATGGTAATGCTGCACAGAATTCACAGCAGCAGTCACAAAATATTAGTGGACCTGGAGTGTCCTCTAGTAGTGGTTCACATTCTTTGCCATGGACAGGCAGATTGAGATCAGGAGAATCTCCTCAAAGCAATGCAAATAGTGATATGCAAGTTTCACGAAAAGGAAAAGAGAAGGTAGATCAGCCCATGTTTGATGTGAATGCAGGTCACTCTTATGTGGATGGTAAATCCAGTGGCTCAGAACAGAGCATTGATGATGAGTTGGGTATTCCTTCTATTGTTACACCTGGAGTAAGGAAGACCAGGGATGTTTTGAGAGCACCTGGGAGTGAACCTACTTTGCACAGGTCTACCAGAGCTAGGTATCCTGTGGATAGGTTGAAATATGATGGATTTACAACCATTCACTATGCCTATATGGTCAAAGTGATACAGGAACCAGAACCCACTTCTTTTGAGCAAGCCATGGGAAAAGAAAAATGGGAGAAAGCCATGGATGAAAAAATGGATGCCTTGGAAGAAAATGCTACGTGGGAATTGGTACCTTTGCCTAAAGATAAGAATGCAATTGGTTGTAAGTGGGTTTATAAGGTGAACTACAATGCAGATGGTTCTGTGAACAGATACAAGGCAAGATTAGTAGTCAAGGGGTATGCACAAACATATGGGATTGATTATGAAGAAACATTCAGTCCGGTTGCAAGGATGGCAACCGTAAGAGCAGTAATTGCTATGGCTGCATCAAAGGGATGGTCTTTACATCAGATGGATGTAAAGAATGCCTTCTTGCATGGTGATTTGCAAGAAGAGGTCTATATGGAGTAGCCACCAGGTTATGTGCATGTTGTTCATCCTGAGTTTGTTTGTAGGTTGAAGAAAGCCTTGTATGGCATGAAGCAAGCACCTAGAGCATGGTCTGACAAGATAGGACAGTATCTTGTCGCTATTGGCTTTTGGATTTCCAAGGCAGATTTCTCACTTTATGTGAGAAAAACAGAGAAAGAAGTTTGAGATGAAGGATTTGGGAGAGCTGCGTTATTTCTTGGGCATTGAGGTGATTAGATCACCAAGTGGGATATGGCTCTTGCATAGGCAATATGGATTGGACATGCTGTCCAAATATGGGATGACAGGCTGTAAGCCTATTTCAGTTCCTTTGGAGTAGAATGTGAAACTGATCGCAGATGTAGGTGAGCATCTCGAAGACCCTACTATGTATAGACGCATAGTAGGAAGTTTGATTTATATGACTATTACCAGGCCAGATTTGAGCTATGCTGTTGGATTGGTAAGTCAGTTTATGCAGGCTCCAAAGAAAACGCATTTGGATGCGGCTAGACGCATACTCAGGTATGTGAAGTCCAAATTGCAGTATGGACTATTTTATGAGACTAGGGTTTAGATACAGTTGCATGGATACACTGATGCTGATTGGGCTGGTAGTATTTCTGATAGAATATTTACCAGTGGATATGTGTTCTCTTTTGGGAGTGCTGCAGTCACTTGGAGTAGCAAGAAACAGCCTACACTTGCCTTGTCGAGCACAGAGGCTGAGTACAGGGGTGCAGCAATGGGCTGAATGTGAGGTAGCTTGGTTGCATAAGCTACTTTACGATATGCATCAGCCTACAGATGGGCCAGTTTTCATTTATTGTGACAACATGAGCAGTATACACTTGGAAAATAACCCAGTCTATCATGCTAGAACAAAGCACATTGAGGTGCATTATCACTATGTGTGGGAGAGGGTTTTACTAGGTCTTATTGATCTAGTTTATGTCAGGACAGAGGATCAGGTAGCTGACATATTCACGAAGGCATTGGGCGGCACAGAGAAGCTGCGCAAGTTCAGAGACCTGCTTGGCGTGCAGGATCACCCCTCAGCTTGTGTGACATGGAGTACCGTGTTGAGGAAGGTCTGCCACTGTGTTTTAGTAGTTATTTTGGCAGCTTCAACCTTGGCTTCTGCAAGCACCCTTTCACATTCTGCCACTGCCAAGCGTTCGGTCAAGTCTCTCACCCTGTCAAAATTATTCCTTTCCCAATCCATAGCTCTTTCTTCCATCCTTTTTCTCTCTTCTTCCAATTGGCTTGCCAGGGTGGTCACTACCTATTGCTGCTCATTTGTTAAAAACCACAATTGGTTCCTTTCTCTTGACTTTTGAGCCAGCTGCTCTTCAGCAATCCCTTTGGCTTGATCTACAATGTTGAGCCTTTGGTGCACCTCGACCAGTATTTCTGATTTTTCCTGCACCAGAGCTGCTCTTGGCCTTGGATCTTTGCAAGGAATAGCCTTTTTTGATTGAAAGCCATGGCCATGAGGGCCTCTACATCTTCCTGGGAGGTCTCCAATGCATCTTGTAATCTTTGCGCTTCATCTTGTAGCCATTTTGCTTCTGCTGCTGAGACTCCTGGCCCTTCACTCTTCAGAAACTCGATTTCACTTATTAATCTGTTTTGTTCTTCTAGCTCCTGCCACAAACGGAGCTCCATGGTATGTTCTTGTGGTGTATTGGCTTCGCCTTCCTGAACCTCCTGTCTTAGCATTTCCACTTGAGCGACCTTTTGTTGTAGATCATTGTATTGCTGCACTAGTAGCTTTAGACTCCTTTGCTCTACCACCAGGTTCTGCTCTTCGTCTTTCAGCCTTTGTCTAAGGCGGCTTTTGTTGTCCTGGGCTTCCTTTGTTTTTGCTACTAGCTGGTCCTGTAGGGCCTTCATTTCTCTTTGTCGGTCGGCTCCCTGTCTTGAGACTTCTAGCCTAAGAGCAGCTGACGTTTCTTTTTCTTTTTATAGCTCCATCAAGGCCACTTGCTTCTCTTCCTTCACCTTGTCTAGTTGTGCCAGTAGTTTAGCCACATATGCATCATAGTCGGTGTCGGCAGGCATGGGAGTATGGGGTGTGGTGGTTGATGCCTCCAGCCTTTGTCTTTTAGGGTCTTGCCGTGACTCTGCATCTGAGCAGTAGCGGGCCTTTTCAATCTGGTTTCTGGCATGATCTCGGCCACTTTGCTCACTAGCATTTGCATCATGTTCATTAGCTGTGCCGTGTCGAGGGGAGGTGTGGGTTGTGTGATGGTTGTAGTTGTGGTTTCAGCCGTTGCAGGCACAAAAGAGGAAGGAAGTGGACGTAGTAGGGACTTGCCCTTGACTACAACCACTGGAGTTGCTTCCACACTTCAACTAGCTTCAGCTTTATGACGGGGGCTCACAGGTTCGAGCTCTCCACTCCCGTGAGTCTCTTCCACAGATCTTCATGTAGCCTCTGCCAACTCGGCTAGCTCCTTCAGTCTCTGCTCTTCAGCTTCTTCTTTCGCCCTTCTTTTCCTGTCCTCTTCTGCCTTCTTTGATTCTTCTCTTATCTTTGCAAGCTCTTCCTCCTCTTTCCTCCTTCTTTCTTCCTCAGCCCTCCTAGACTCTCTTTGAGCCCTCTTGATTTCAGCTCATTCTTCTTTGCTTAATTCCTCTTTTCTTTCCTTCTATCTCCTGTCCCCTTTCTTTTGTCCTTCTGGTTTGCTTGCTTGTGTAGGTGGCACCTCCTGTTCTCCCTTGTCACTTATCGTTCTTTCACTTGATTCTTCTCCTTCATGGTGAGGTGGGCTTTGATGCGGTGGGCTTTGATGTGCAGCTTGCTCTTCCATGACTCCAGCATCCTTCATTGCTTCATTTATGATGGCTATCAAAACACCACCATATCTAATTGTGGCTGCCTTTGAGGTAGGTTTCTTCCTTGTGGAGCGTGCTTTTGAGGCAGGGGATTCTCCTCCTGCTCGTGCTTCCGCTGGAGTGAGAAGGGCAGCTGAGCTTTGAATGGTTTTCTGCACGAACCCATTCCAGTCTACCTCCTCAGGGACTCCTGCTGCGATGCTTTCTAACAACGGGACCCCGATCCTGTTCATCAATGCGTTGTACATTTGGCCCGAGAAGAATGTGTGGATCATCTTCACTTGCACCTTCATTGCTGGATCCGGGATGTCAGCCAAGCTAATTCCATCCACTGTGTGCACCTCTTCTTTCTTTACCCCCAGCATGGCATAAACATCCCTTCTCGGCTGCCTCTCTTTCTTGGGTACGAGCCCCAAGGCCTTCTCTACGATTGCTGCATTGAGGGGCACTTCAACTCTTCTTTCTTGCTCCCCTGTCCTCACTGTGACAGTGCCACAGTTCCTGCTCTTGTTAAAGTTCCTCAGAAATTCAGCACACATGCCGTAATCCATGGCCTGCCCCACCTTTTCCACATACTTGTCGAGGTGGCATCTGTCCACCAATTCTTTGACTACAGGTTTCTCCAAGATGGCCTCATCCAGGTTCAGCGTGTGCTTGAAGGTGAATTGATTGAATCCTCGTGTCTCGACGCTGATGCCGAACTTGGTCATCTCTTTTTCAAAAAATGGGAGTTTACCCCCCTTTGTCTTGTTCTGCCATGGTGGTTATCTATCTACATACCATGCCAACATTAATGCTTAAATATCGGCTTATTTCTAACAAAACTAAAATTTGAGAGAAAAATGTATGTGCCAAAAATTGGTATACTTGCTTAGAGGCTTGAATTTTAGAGACAGGCTCACAGCAGCAATTGCTATTGTTTTCCCTTTGCAGTATCTTCCATTGAAACTCAATTACTCATAACATTCTGCTAGATAGCATGACTCTCATTTTGCTGACTCTCATTTTGCTCTGCTCTTGCTCACATTGCTCCCCCCTGTCTTGGATCTTTCAAGGAATCCTTCCTAGGATTAGCACAGGAAGTACGAGGCAAATGCTGTTTTTCGTGGATTGACTTACTTAGCCAATAACTAATCATAGAAGCTTGGATTGTATTCGAGTTGGGCATGACAATCAAGAGCAGATGGTTGGATGGAGACTTGGGAGATGTAGGTCAAGACATCGTGAAAGAGATCTCCAGTATTAAGGCGGCTTGCAACATGTAATTCCTCTTCCGTAAGGAATTGGTCAATGTAAGGGCAAGCAAGCACATGGTCGTCTAAATGCTGGTTGCGGGTGATGGCCAAAACCCTAAACGAGATAGGTGCCACATAAGTAGGGTCATATTCGATGGTTTTAACTGCCCTGCATTGCTCAGCATTGGTCATTATCCGGCAACCTTTTTTCTCCCATTGGATTCTCAGAGCAAACCACAGCTGCAAGAACGTGGAAGGCGAGTTTGCCATCTGCGTGAGCTCTTGCAACTCGTGCTCAGGAACAGAATGAGAGGCTTACGATATGAAGTGATTAGTCTTCTGAGGGCAGCTTGCTCCTTTGAGATTTCGTCGTTTGCTATCAGTTCAGCATCAATTTTGGGGAATTTACCAGTCATAAGTTCGTATTCTTCCCAAGTGCATGGTAATGCACGAACATCCGAAGCAAGTGTTTTGTCAAGAAGACCTAGGTCTAGCCTCTCATAACTTCTAGCAAATGTAGTGAAAGTTTTGTCCAACATCTTGATGCAGGTTACTAAGTCATCCCCAGAAGTCGCGGTGAGGTCTTTAGCCAAGGAAAAGAAAGGTCGTATCACGTAGGAAGGTTTAAGACCTGTTGGTGGGAATGGTGCAAATGGACTGGATAGTGGTGACTCCATCATTGGTGTCACAGGTGTGGCTTTGCACTCCAAAGCACTTTGAGGTGCTGTAGGAAGCTCTGGGGGCATGGGAGTTGTGCCTCTGAGTGAGCAGTCATGGGGGTATTTAAGTTCTCTGGATTAGGTAAGTCTAAGGCTTGTGGCGTTTGCTTTGGTCGATAGATGAGCTGGGGCTTACTAGCCACATCGGGGAATGTTTTGCTGACTATGCCTTGGGCACCATGTGTGCAAGCCTCCCTCATTGGGGTGAGATTGCTTGTAGATGAGCTTTTAAACTTGCCATTTTCAGGCACCCAAATCGAGGGGTTGCCCTCATAGTATCCTTGTGCTCGCAAGAGATCTTTGGGGATCCATCGCGGCATGGTTGTGTGTCTATGTCGATAGTGTCTAGACTACCTCTTAGGCCGTGATGGCTGATTATTTTGGCATTTAGAATCATGTTTGGGTGGTCTACCCGGATGTGGTCTTTGCCGTTTTGGCACCCATATAAGCTTGGACTCCTTGGCCTTGTGAGCACTCTTGGTGGGTTTGGGCCTAGGGTCGAGAGCCTGGCATGAGGCCTTAGTTTTCTTATGTTTAAACTTGGGCTGAAGCGTGGTCATAGGGGTTTCTACCGGTGGCTTTGTAATGGTGGAGGAGTCAGGACAGCCCTTGCTGAAAGTCGTCACTATATGCACATTGCCTATAGCAAGTTGAATGCGGTTTAGGTTGTAATCCACATTACAGTTCGTTTGCTTCTCGAAAGTACGGCCTAATAGTGACATATTACCGGCTCCTTTAGTGTCGGGCAACACGTGGAAGAAAGCTGGTAAACTTTCAGACTCGATAGAAATGACTACCTTGCACTTCCCTAGGAGTGAATAAGCATTACCCCCAAATGGGGTGAGTTTGGCATTAGTGGGCTATAGTTTTGGTTGACCAATGCATGCCCAATGGTCATGCGTCAAGATGTTGTAGTCGGCACCTTCATCAATCAAGGCATCGAAAGAATACGTCGCTCCTACTGTGACTGTGATTCGTAGATATGCCGGTGCCATTGCTTCTTCGTCCTGATCTGTAAGGTCGGTTATAGTAGCCATGCAGACGTTCATTGGGGGTTCTAGGATGGGTGGCTCATGTAATGGATGGGAAGGAGGATAGTACTTCTTTATGCAGATGCCATTAAAAAATCCTATTTCTTCGCCTTCAAGTGTCTCTAACTCAACATTCCCTGTTCTACCAATCATGCGTACTCTGAAAGGCCCTAGCCCCCGAAACTTCATCTTCTATTTATGTCCTTTTACAGAGTATAGCAGAACAAGGTCCCCTTATTCAAAGTCTCGCTATTTGACATGCTTGTCAAACCACATCTTTCGTCGAGCCTTTTCACAAATCAGAGACTGAGTGGCGAGGAGTCGGGTCTCCGCTAGGCGCTCTAACTCCACTAAGCGATTGGTCCAAGCCTCTCTTCCCTCCCAACGCTCCTGGACTGCTATCCTTAAGCTAGGGATGAAGAATTCTAAGGGTAAAATGGCTTCAGTTCCATACGTCAGCCTAAAAGGCGTCTGTCCTACAGTTCTTTTATAAGATGTGCGATAGGCCCACAAGGCCGCCATTAGCTTGTTGTCCCAGTCACTTCTTGAAGTAGACACTACCTTTGTAAGCACATTGACTAAGATTTTATTCGTGGATTCGACTTGGCCATTAGTCTGAGGGTAATAGGGAGAGGACTTCCGATGAATTATTAGGAAGGTAGAGAGTAGGTGGGAAATCACCTCATTAATGAAGTGCGTGCCTTGGTCGCTTACAAGTTCGATTGGACAGCCAAACCGTGAAATGACCTGCTCCCACAAGAACTTTGTAGTGGTTCTAGCATCATTATTCCTCGTGGCTCGTGCCTCTGCCCACTTCGTTAGATAATCGGTTGCCACTATGATGTAGCGAGCTTGGGAATATTGTGCCGCAGGACTGATAGGTCCAATAAAATCAATGCCCCATTTTTTAAAGGGTTGCCGGGCTATGATAGGGGTCAACTCCATCTTGTCTTTCCACATAGGCACTTTGGTCCTTTGGCACTCATCGCAGTGCTTTACGAATTTAGCTACATCGTGGAAAAGGGTGGGCCACCATAGTTGGGATTGTAGCACCTTTCGGGCTATTGTGTCCCCGCTAAGGTGTCCTCCAGCGATTCCGCCATGTGCTTCTTTCAATGCATCGTGCATCTCGTGCTCGCATATGCATCTGCGCAATAAACCATCTTGTCCCAACTTGTAGAGTTGGCCGGCTATCACTTGGTATGGCTGAATTTTTAGGATAAGTCTTCTCAGCCTGGCCTTCTCAATAGGTCTCTCAGGTAGTCCACTCTCTAGCACTTGCACTATGTCATCGGCCCAATACAACGTTAGATTAGCTTTAAACAATTCTCTCTCACTAGACAGGTTAAAGAGATGAGCATCCGGTAAATCGTCAGGTATGCCTTGTCCAGCGGCTTCTCCTGTGGGTGTGCGGGACATGTGGTCAGCCATGTAATGTTGCTTTCCTTTGTGTACAACCACAGAGAAGTCAAACTAAGGAGTAACCATCTAGCTATGCGTCCCGTAGCGCAAGGCTTGTTCACAAGATATAGAAAGGCTTGATGGTCAACAAAGAAGACAAAGGGAGTGGCCAATAAGTAATGCCTAAATTTCTTTACCGCAAATACCATGGCCAACCCCTCCCTTTCTGCGTGGAATAGTTCATCTCGGTCTTTGTGAGCTGCCTGCTAGCAAAACTCATCGGGTAATCTAAGTTATGTTCACCAGGCTGGCATAGCATAGCTCCAATAGCGAACTTACATGCATCTATGTGTACATGAAACGTTATGTTCTAGGCTAGGGCTCCTAAGATTGGTGCAGTAGTAAGAGCCTTTTTCAACTCCTCATATGCACGCTGGGATTCCTCAGTCCACTCGAACACTATCAAAAACTTGTACGATGGTCTAGCAATTAGTGCGTAATTTAGTACAAAGCGTCGATAATATTCAGTGTGTCCTAAGAAGCACTAAACTCCCTTGTAGTTATCGGGTGGCGGTAAGTCAACAATGACTCTGACTTTAGAAAAGTCATTGGCAATGCCGTTCCTTGACATTACGTGCCCTAAGATGCATCCGTGTTTCACCCAGAACTGGCACTTTAAGGGGTTCAACGAGGGGTGGTACAACCTACACCTTTCAAAGACAGCTCTCAATTTCTCTAAGTATTCGGCCCAACTAGAGTGTACGCATAAGTCGTCTACAAACACTTCCAGTTTGCGCCTAAGCATGTCCTTAAAGATAGTGCACATTAGGCGTTGAAAAGTTGCAGGTGCGTTCATCAGCCCAAAAGGCATGACAATGTAGGCGAATACACCCCATTCCATGGCAAAGACAGTCTTGTGCTTGTCGTCGGGGTGCACTTGCACTTGATTATAGCCCGAGAAACCATCCAGAAAACTGTAGGCTTCTTTACTTGCTACCCCCTCAAGCATGTACTCGGTGTAAGGTAAATGATAGTTATCCCTCTTTGTAGTGGCATTCACTTTCTTGTAGTTCATGCACACTCGGATTTTTCCATTTTTCTTCATGACAATAGGTGATACCCAGTCCGTGTGCTCAATATCATATATGAATCATGCCCTCACGAGTTTATCAATCTCATCTTTTACTGCATGGGCGTGTTTGGGATTCATGGGGTAAGGTCATTGTTTCGTTGGCACTGCATCAGGGACCATTGGGATATTATGAGTCACAACCCTAGGGTCAACTCCCTTAAGTTCAGGCAAATACGTCAATGTACTCTTGCAAGAGTGCAACAAGTTTGGTCTCCTCATCCTCCATCAAGTCATCTGCAATGAATACAGGTCTTGGCTTTTCACCTTCCCCAGCCAAGTTAAGTTCCTTGACTTTGGCGGGTCCCTCGATCGGTTCACTAGTTTGGCCTTATCTTTTCACACCTAGCAGACCACTCTGACACCCTTTTTAAATTTTGTAAACCGTTTGGGTAGATCCTGCGGTTTCTTTTGCCTTTCTGCTTCTGAGTCCTTTGCTTGCTTCCTGGCCTCCTCCTTTAGCCTCCTGCGCCTTAGGTGGACTAGCAAGTCTCCCTTGGTGCATTTGACTTTAGAAGGTTGTGGTATCTCGGGATCACTCTTAGTGCTGACTTCCAACTCTGAGTTAAACTCGCATCCCTCACTTGAGGAAGGTGTTTCCCCAAGGGGTCGTAGTTCATAGGTGCATCCGTCTTGAGCACTGGGATTACCCATGGTCATGCCACTCCGGCTTGCTCATAATTCACGGCTCCTATGTGTTCTAGCCAGGATCTGTCACACTCCATTCGCATGAATCGTTTTTTGTTCTGACTCGTCCTTCCTCTCCTAGGCCTCGAGTCTGCCCTGATTTATTCTATAGCTTTTCCTTCCGTGTCGTACTCTATTGTATCTATCTCTTCTTCACTCTCCTCTCCCGTAGAGTGACAGTCCTGACAGTCCTCATACTCCTCGTCATCAGAGTCCTGTCCTTCTGACTGCTCATCATCACCTAAGCTTTCCTCTCTAATATCCTTGTCATCAGTAACTAAAGTCCAGTTATATAACAAATTTAGGTTGTGGACCTTGGTCCATTTCCATTCTGGCTTAGCTAATAGATCATGTAGAGGTTTTAAGTTAGCAGCCAAGTTGCCTTCCAGTTTATTGGTCAGATACTCTACAATTTCCTGAAGCTCTAGTTTGTTGTTGGGGATATGGAACGAGGCTGGTTTGCCTGGGTTGAGTGAGCTTCCTACCATCATGCAGAGTGGCACAATTGGCTCCTCAATTGGCATGGTTGCGGCTTTAGCAGCCTGCCGATATAGTTCTTCCTCATCCGAGAATGGTAGGTCAATGGTTGCCAAAACGTGCATCCAATCCCTCTCATCCTCAAGGCAAGGAATATATTTAGTGAGTGATCCATAGGGTTTGGTCATTTGAGTATCGCCTTTCAGTATAGCTGAGATGACATCTAGGTCCACAGGGGTCGTCTTCCAAGTGTCCATCTCTACCCTTACTGCACTAGTTCTATTCCCTAGGAAAATCAAATCATTGCCCCAGTCCTCAATGACACGCGCATTCCTCATCCAAGGTCGGCCTAATAGTATGTCGTAATCCACTCCCTTCAAGACAATGAAGTTTACGAAAAACTGCACACTGGCAATCTTTACTGGCCAATTCTTTAAGACCCCGAATGGTCTTACCTTCATTCCATTTGCTAACGTGATGTTAAACCTGGCAGTACACTAACACCTACGCCTGTGTCTACAATTCCTTTTTGCATCATATCTCCTAAGGCTAGGATGGGTAAAACTGCATGCATTTCAGTGCCTTCCCAAAAAGCATTGATGTGCAAAGACTTAGGAATTGAGTGTAGAGTTAGACTTGGGATCTGTGTAACTGCATCATGATCTTGCGGATCAGCACCGCAAGTCCTGTGTGTCCCTCCATCAAGTCTTTTAACTCCTACCATAAGGAATGATTGTGCCTAAGCAGGTCTTCTTGAGGCTAGCATTTCTAGGCCATGCATTCTGTCTGCCCTCGCAAGTTTCCCCTTGGCCTTGCTGCTGAGTTGCCCCCAGTGGTGCAGGTATGCTCGCAGCTTGTGGTTTTGAAGGTGAGACTGGTGTACTCACGCTGGAGAAATCGTCAATAGGATCTTCTAATATGGGTTTAGCATCCTTGAGGTGCTTTTGGGCGTCCTTGACCCACTCCTTGACCTTAGCTATAGCCTCGAGCTGCCATTTGGGATGGGGATATTTCCCTACCTTGGCACTCCCTAGCTCGACTGTCTTAGGAGCTGAGTCTCCGCCTCTGTGTCTGTGACCCTCTTTCCTGTTACTAACGTAGTCACTTCCTCGGTTTTAAGATTTATCTTTGCATCGGTTCTCTTTTTTTGTCTCCTCCGGCTTTTCTTTCCTATTGAGGTTGAGTCAAGGTTACTTGGCCTTGGCAAAGAGATGCATGCCTGTTTTGTTTGAGCTCGCGTCATAACATGTAGTGGGATGGGTGTATCCTCACTGTCAAAGGTTTCCACTCCAAAAAGCCCCAAAGGCACCGATGGCATGTTGGCAAAGTTGGTTGATGGCTTCCGCCTAGGACAGTCAAGAAACAGATGTGTGATTCCACACTCTGTGCATCGGAGATCCACTTTGTCCTTGTTAGCTTGTTCTCATTCTGGGCAGCGTGATGAAATGTGGCCTGGGTGGCCACAAGTCCAGCATGTGACTGGATCTTGGCTTGGCCCTCCAAAGCCTCTGCCTCTTCCTCTTCCTAAAGCCATCACCGGCACCAGCCGATAGTCCATTAGGATTGGGTTGCCCTCCTCGTCATAGGATATGTACGGGTTGACATATGTTTCTTCCTCATTAGGCTCCTCCACAAAGTGAACAGGAGTATCGCTAGATGGGTGGGTTACAAAAGGCCCTGGTGGTCTGGGTATACCAGTTGGGTTCATCTCCAGCCTAGGTACGGCAGGTCTTGAGTCAGTCGGTGCTGGGAGAGCTAACTGGGCTCCTCTCCCAAAGAAATTGGGTGGCCTATTACCCAAGTATGGAGGGTTGTACTGCTGCGTGTATGGGAATCTCCTCGGCATTCTGCAATGCACTGCATCATGCCCAAATCTACCACAATTTGAGCACGGCCGAGATCTAGGATCTTGGCACTCAACTGGGAGGTGATTGCCGCTGCAGTATATACATTGTACATGCGATCTCACAGGCTTCCTTACCAGCTCTTGCAACCGTGCAATCTCCATTCTCATTTCTGCCATCCCTTGGTCGTGGTCTACACTCTTTCCCTTATCCTGCACACTAGCAGTTGCTTTTTCCCCCGAATTAGTTGATCTCTCAGGGTCCCTCTGGCTTGCACTCTCTCGGTTGGTAGTCCTCATGCTGCGTTCCCTGAGTTGATCATCTACGCGTATTGCCTCCTTGAAAAATCAAGCTAGCACGTCTCCTTGCAAGGTGGAGTTACTGGCCAAAGCCTTGTAGAGCTCCTCACTTCGAATCCCGTTCATGAACACTGTAGACACTGCCCTCTCGGTAGGTTGCTCATTGGCAGGGATTCTCTTGTAGAGGCTACGCACCTGAGTGATGTAATCCCTAACGTCTTCCTTCTCCCTTTGAATGATATTCATCAACCTAACGATGAGGTTATCCGAATACCCTACCTCCAAAAACCTCTTGATGAAGAGGCCCTTAAGGCGAACAAAGTTCATACGTTCTGCGTCATCTAGACTAGAATACTAGGTCCTCCCCTTATCACCTAAGCACAGGCCGAAAGCTTGAGCTCGCTACGCAGGGTCAGTAAGACGGTTTGCCTCACATACTTGCTCGAACTGCTCCATGAAGCTGTACGGGTCACTGCTAGGTTCGTATCTAGCTAGTTGTTTTGCTACGATGGGGATTCTAGCCTACCCTTTAGCCCCTTGCGTGACTCCCAATCTCAATAGTAGCGCAGTGGCTAGGGCAGTAGCGCTCTGTTCAACGGACGTATTGTCCAAGAGTTGCTTGGCTACTAGTTTGCTCAATGTCATGTCAACCTCTGCTGCCCGTTCCCTCTCTACATTCATTCCAGATTTGGCCGCTCCAGCTAGGTCTAGCCTCGTACATATCTACGTCTTGCTGTAGCCTTCTAGCCCTTTGCTCATGGTTGTAGGCAATTATGCCTTCTAGCGCTCTCTTGATTGCTCTTCTCTCTTCTTCCAGGTTTGCTACCACTTCCTCTATAGGTTTGCCCTGGATCACGGTCCTAGTGAGTAGATCGTAGTTGTGGACCAATTCCTGGACTGAGGTTGGAAATTATCCTAAGTGTAATTGATCCTCTCCTCGTTCGCCTCTTGATCTCGACATTATTTCTGCTTCCAGCTCCACGAGGTTGTCAATAAATCCAAGCAGTTCCGGCAACGTCCAATTCTCTATATTGTTGCTTTCCGTGTCTTCGTGTCTTCTCCAGGTCCTACTAGTAGGGCACTCAGGCACCTGTCTAAGTCTTGGGGTCTTCTCCTACTATTGGGTTCCTTAATGTTATTAGATATCCTGATGTGTTTCTTGTTATTTGAAAGCAGCTGCAATCCTTATTCACACGTTATGCTTAGTGCTTTCGTAGTGCTTGGTGCGAAACCAGGCTTTTCTCTTTTCTTGCAGTGCAAACTTAGTGGAACACAAGAGTGAAGTGCTGATGCAGAAAGCGTTTAATGCGAACTCCACTCTGTTTCTCTCCACATTCTTAGCCTGATTTTAGTTCTAAGCTCGGTTCCCGGCTATTCTATGGTCTTTCTGAAGGTCTGTGCTACGCTTTCTATTCTGCTCTAAGTTTGATTGGTCTCTGAGGTTCTATTGGTCAAACTGGGTCTTGGGGGTGTTCAGGGTTGTGTCCTGGGGTTCAAGTTTGTGGCAGGGTCAACTAAAGATCCTTATTTTTCCTTCTGGCAGGATGGTTCGATTCCCAAAATCGGATTGTTCGATTTTGGGAATCGGACAAGGCTGGTCCGACTCTAGCAGTCGGACGGTCCGATTCTTGCAGTCGGACAGAGTGGTCTGAGTCCAGCAGTAGGACAGGTCGGGTCCGATTCCTAAAGTCTGATGGTCCGACTATGATGGGCGATCTGAGTGCCACGTGGCACATCCGATCGGACTGTCCAATCCGGTAGTGGGGTCCGATTCTAAAATTTTTTGGTCCGATGAGAATGTTGGATGGTCCGACTAGCACACAGTTCGACTCCCTCAGTTGGACGGTCCGATTCTTGGAATCGGACGGTCCGACTCCAGGACTTGGGTGGTCCGATTCTGGGAATCGGACCACTGAGACTTGGTCCGACTGCGTCTGGCGATAGGCGCGATTTCGACGCGTTTCGATCCCACTTGACGCATGCTACACACAATCACAAGAGACTTTTCAGATATGATTAGGGTACTACTAAGAAGCATCAGACTCACCTGGAGTAGCACAAATCGATGGCACCCAGAATCATGATAGCGCTCCCTCTTCCTGGCAACTAGAAGCTCTCTCTCTCTCTCTCTCACAAAGCTAACCAGTGAAATGAGGTTTGCCCTGGCCTCCCAAACCTCTTAAGGTCCTTTCCTAGCACTGCAAAACCTTAAAGCCAGTTCCCTTTTCCCTGTTTTACCCAAAAATTTGAATCTGGTCCCCTGTTTCCCTGTTTCCAGCAGTAGCCAAAACCTTCTATTTTCTCTTTTCTTAACCTAATCTAACCTTAATCTAGTACAGCCAAAATGCAAAACAGAGATGCAGAATGGTAGTCCTACACTAATGCTTCCAACAAACCAAAACACTTACTTGTTTCACGGATTAAAACCTCCTAAATCTCCTAGCTATCTCGAGCACAGTTCGGGTTGCAAATCCTACTTCTATGCTCGATTTGATGCACGCGGCACTCAAGGCTCGATTCCGTCTGTCCCGGCAACGGAACCAAAATGAAGGGAAACTACAAGCTCTACCCCGAGACCTACGGACCACTTATTGCTCAAGTGTTTTGAAGTAAGTGGCCATGGCTACCTCTCACATAGCCGACGTGCAATGCCTACCTTACGGGTGTAGTGAGCTTACCTTGATGCTCGATCGAGTACCCTCCTCTTTCTTGCACACCGGTAGCTCCACGATCCTTGAGGCAAGCTCAAGCAACCTCAATCCCTCTCCCATGAGCTTCATCCTCCATAGCCACGCGCGAGACAAGAGAAGAGAAGAGAGGAGGGGAAGATGAAGAGAGAAGATGGAGAGCTTCTTCTCCAAGATCCCTCACTCTCACACAATCACTTCCTCACTCCCTCACACTCTCTCAATCCCTCTCTCAAGCACAAGCAAGAAGGCAAGAAACAAGAGAAGAAGAAGAAGAAGCTTTGGCCACACACAAGAATGATCTTCTCATTCACTTTTTGAACTTTATATACATGCCCTACTTTTCATGGGCAGTCATCCCCTTTTTTACATGGCCGGCCATTAGCCTAGCCTAGGCCCATTTCTCATTTCCCACCGTTCTAATCTATCCTATTCCCAACTAATGCATACAATTTGCACAGGAGTGAGCCTGGTTCTCTTTTACAAGGATTCGGGAGTGCTTTCACACTTAATGGTGCGCTTTTTACTCTTTTACTTTCCTTGGGCGACTCTAAGACTTCCTGAGAGTCCTGCCCGTGCTTTTAATGTTTTCAGGGTCTAGTTACCGGTTAAGGCGCCTTTTTCTTCTTTTTGTCCTGCGCCTTTTGCTATTTCCTTTTTTCCATTTCCCGCTCCTCTGTGCTGCGGTAAACAGGTATGTTGGAGAGTGATGATGAGTATATTGTGTGCTTGGAAGAAACTGTCTTTGTGAAAATCGGTGCTCAACTTCATACTTGTTTGTTGCAATTTTGGTCTTCAATGAGCCAACTCAACCTGGCCATCTATGGGAAAGATTTTTGGTACCAATGATAGAGGATATCACGTATAGATTTGTGGCTACAACACATGCATGTCTCGCTTGGTATTCTACAACATGAGGCATCTAACATGGCTTTGTTACATTTGTAAGACCTTTTATGCCATATAGGGTGAAGATTCTCTAATTTTGATGGGTTGCTTGAACCTCATCAACCAAACTCTCAACTGCATGCTAACCCCCTTTTATAAGATGAATATGCATACAACACATCGGAATAATGTAGGGTTTCTGAATCCATGGAGGGAATGTTGAATGAGGGACAAGGAATTGCCTTTCGTACAGTGATGGATGCTGTCGATGAAAATACTGGGGATATATTATTTTTGGATGGTCCTTGTGGATCTAGGGGGACTTTCTTGTATAAATGTTTGCTTGTGAAGGTGCGCAGTGGTGGCCATATAGAACTGGCAATAGCATCATGTGGCGTTGTTGCCTTGCTTCTACCAGGTGGTCATACAACTCACTCATGGTTTAAAATCCCAGTAGAATTAAACAATCAATCCACCTATAACATTCCTGTTCAAAGTGATCTTGCTCAGTTATTGAGACAATCAAGCCTTATTTTGTGGGATGAGGCTCCTATGACCCATTGATATACCTTTGAAGCGGTTGATAGAACTTTGAGAGACGTTGTGAGTTGTGATAAGCCATTTGGTGAAAAGGTTGTTTTATTTGGAGGGAATTTTAGGTAGGTCTTGCCAGTTGTAGTAAAGGAAACACATGAGGATATTGTTAATGCTGCATTGTGTTGCTATGATTTGTGGCATTATACATAAGAGTACTAAGACTATCTGGGAATATGCGAGTGTTAACATTGAAAGGTGAGAAGGATCGAAGCTTGCACGCGAGCTATGATGGGAGAGCAAGAGCAAGAAAGAGAGAGACAAGAAATGGGAACTCCAACAGTCACAATGTGTGACCGGGCCTTCCTTTATTTAAACTGTCACTAAAAGAATAAAGAATAAAGTGACGTGACAGGCGCCCGCCACCTGCAGTGTGCAGTGGCGGGTACTGTCAGTGTAGTAATACACGGGGCGGCACGGCAGAGGCGCCTTTACCCCCAACAACCTCCCATTTAAAGGCGAATCTGCCCTAGTGAGAGAGAAAAGAAAAAGAAAAAGAAAAAGAAGACAGTACAAATGTACATAGGTACAAGGGATGAGGAAAGGCGACATCTCATCCAACGCCCATCAACCTCCTGAGGTAGGCAAAGCGCTCAGTAGTGAGGCTCTTCGTGAGCAGATCTGTAGGATTCTCGTTAGTGGAGATCTTGACAAGGTCAACAGACCTGTCCTCCACGACACCACGTATGAAGTGATACCTCACCTCAATGTGTTTCATCTTCGCATGGAAGACCGGATTCTTAGCCAACTGAATGGCACTCATAGAATCCGAATGCAGTGTAGGTGCAGCATCAATCCCAAGGTCAGCAACTAGACGGCCTAACCATATGGCCTCCTTGCAAGCCTCAGTGGCTGCAACATACTCGGCCTCAGTGGTAGACAAAGCCGTACATTTCTGAACCCTAGACATCCAAGAGACAGCCCCTCCAGCATAGGTGAATACATAGCCAGAAGTGGACTTCCTACTATCTGCATGTCCTGCATAATCGGAGTCAGTGTACCCCATAATCCTTGTATCCTGGCTGCCATAGCAAATACACATATTTGCTGTGCTCTTCAGGTACCTCATGATACCCTTCACAGCATCCCAATGTCTACTGCCAGGTGTAGCCATATAGCGTGCCACAACACCAACTGCATGCGCAATATCTGGACGAGTGGCTATCATGGCATACATCAAACTGCCCACGGCTGAAGCATAAGGGATCTTGGCCATCTCGGCCCTCTGCTCATCTGTCTGCGGACAATCGGCCTGTGATACCTTCACATAAGAAGGTAATGGACAGCCAATAGGCTTTACGTCCTGCATGTGGAAGCGCTCAAGGACTTTATGAATGTACTCTCGCTGTGAGAGATACAAAAGCCCCTAATGCCTATCGCGCTTAATGCGCATCCCAAGTATATGGGAGGCCTGTCCCAAATCCTTCATCTCAAAGCTCTTCTTCAGCTGAGATTTAAGAGCATCTAGCTCATCATGAGCTTTCCCTGCTATTAGCATATCATCAACATAGAGTACCAAGATAAGCAAACTGCCATCACGGGCTTTCTTCTGTAAAGACACGGATCCATAGCACTCCTGCTATAGCCCTGTGACTGCATAAAGGCATCAAACTTATGATACCATTCCCTAGGTGCCTGCTTCAAGCCATACAAGCTCTTCTTCAACTTGCACACTAGGTGCTCCCTACCAGGTTCTGCAAAGCCCTTAGGCTGATCCATATAGATCTCATCATGCAAGTCCCCATGTAGAAAAGCCGTCTTGACATCCATCTGATATAGATCTAAGTCAAGCTGTGCAACCAAAGCCAAGACTAAGCGCAGAGTGGTCATCTTAACCATAGGAGAGAAGACCTCATCAAAGTCCACACCATGTTCATGCTTAAAACCCTTTGCTACCAATCTAGCCTTGTATGCCGGCTTGGGGTGTCTAGGGGTACTTTTCAGCTTGTACACCCACTTGCATGGCAAAGCCTTCTTGCCCTTAGGCAAGGCAACCAAATCCCAAGTCTCATTCTTATGCAGGGAGTCTATCTCAGACTGCATAGCCCTCTCCCAGGAGTGATTGTCACCCCTGCGCATAGCCTCATCATAAGTGAAAGGCTCTCCTACATCTGTAACCAAAACATAATGCATAGAGGGTTGAAATCTGTCAGGTGGACGTCTGTCTCTAGTAGACCGTCTCACCGCAGGCTCTGTTGCCTGTCTAACTGTTGTCCAACACCCTGGCCCTGTGGAGGAACTGCTGCAGGTTGTACTACTGGCTGTGCTGGAGCTCTAGGCTCCTCCTGAAAGATCACTCTGCGGATCTCAACCACCTTCTCAGGCTGCCTGTGCATCTTGTCTTCATGGAAGACGACATCATGGGTGCGTACTATTTTCTGCGCCTGCGGATCCCATAGGCGATAGCCCATCTCTCCTGACTCACCATAGCCAAGGAATATGCATTTAATGCTCTTTGGATCCAATTTACTCCTCTTGTCCTTGGGCACATGGCAAAATGCCTCACATCCAAAGACACGGAGATGCGCATAAGAGGGTGGCTTACTAGCCCAAACTTCCTCTGCAACCTGGAAATCCAATCCACTGGAAGGCGATCGGTTTATGACATGCACTGCTGTACTAATTGCCTCAGCCCAAAAACTCTGGGGTAGGCCTGCATGGCTAAGCATAGAGCGCACACGCTCTTGAATAGTCCTGTTCATGCCCTCAGCCAAACCATTCTGGGGTGGGGTGTAAGGGGCGGTCAACTGACGCTTAATACCCCTGTCATCACAAAACTGCTCAAAAGCACGTGAGACATATTCTCCCCCATTGTCAGTCCTAAGGCATTTTAGCCTATACCCAGTCTGGTTCTCAACAAGAGCAAGCCAACGCTGAAAGACTGCCAAGACATCAGACTTTTGCTTTATGGGATAAGCCCACACTTTCCTAGAAAAATTATCAATGAAGGTAACAAAGTACTTCGCGCCACCCATAGACATGCAAGGCATAGGCCCACAAACATCGGAATGCACCAATGCCAAGGGCTCACTCATGCGTGGCCTACCCGATTTCTTATGCGTAGACATATTCTGCTTACCATAAAGACAATGATCACACGAGTCAAAACGTGCATAGTCCAAAGGCGGAAGATACTGCAAACTAGATAACATTTTCATTCCTTTCAAAGACATATGCCCCAAACGGGCATGCCAAAGTGATACATGTGGGATAGAGCCCACTGCCAAAACATGGTCTACAGAAGACCCAGATACAACAAGAGGATAGAGGCTGCCAGCCTTGGTGCCTCTAGCAAGCACAAGTCTCCCTTTGGTAATTTTCCAGGCAGAATCCCCAAAACAGACATGAAACCCTGCATCATCCAACTGTCCTGCAGACATAAGACTGCGCCTAAGCGCAGGTACATGACGTACATCCCTGAGCAAAAAGGAACTGCCAGTGGAAAATTGCAACTGAATATCTCCACATCCCACAATATCAAGAGACCTGTCATCTCCAAGTCTGACTGATCCAGATACAGAACGGTAAGTGTGAAACCACTCACAGTAAGGTGTCACATGGAAGGACGCACCTGAATCCAATAATCAGCACTATGCATACATATTAGATGTCTCAGTCAAGTGTGAAGCATCAAAAGAACTAGCTGCAAGTATAAACTCATCACCACCATCGGACTCCTCAATCTGCGTGACATTAATTTCCTCAATCTTGACACTGGACTTCGCAGGTACTATGCTGCGATCAGAGGACTTCTCCTGTACTTTATCTTTCCCCTTATCCTTGCGCTTCTCATTGCGCAACTCATGACACTGTGGTCTAATATGGCCCTTTTTCCCACAATGATGACAAGTGACATTTGCATTGCGCCCACGCGACTTACTACGCGACTTGCCACGAGATTTAGACCGACCCTTCTGCGAGTCACGACCTCGGCCATTACCACGGTCATACCTGTCATTCCTGCCTCTAACTGTCAAAGCATGACTACCACGAGAGGCATCCAAGTTTTTGCGATTCATCTCTTCCTGAAGAAGAGCACTCTCAACGTCTGCCAATTTTAGAGTAGCACTAGAGGCACAAAGAGCAGTGCGGAATACATCCCATGACTCATTCAGAGTCCCAAGCAAGAAAAGAGGAGTTACTTCCTCTCCAAAGGTGATATCCTGCAAAGTCAGGTTCTTTAGTATAGCATGGAACTGGCTCAAGTGAGCAGACATAGTCGCATTATCCTTCATGCGCAGATCCATAAGCTGCTTCAACCAGTACATCTGACTCGCCGGTCTTTTCTTATCATAAAGATTCTTGATCTTATTCCATAGATCCCATGCACTCTGTGCTTCCTCAAATACATTATAATGTACCTGTTCAGTGAGAGACAATACAATTGTGGACTTGCATAGCTCATCAAGTTCAAGCCAGTCGTCATTGTCCATAGTTTCAGGCTGCTCCCCACTCAACCGAAGTGGCTTAATCTGAGATTTCTGCACCAAAACCTGCCATATTTGACTCTTCCAGTAAGAGTAGTTGGTACCATCCAACTTTGTAATGTTAAAGATGGCACTATCATGCGAAGATGACACCATTATGCAGGCTAGAAATGCCCAAACAGTCCAAAACTGCTTGCTGTTTTACTACAGAAACTGCCCAAAAATGACCAAAACGGGGTCCAAAGGGCGAGCAAAGTGTGCCAAAAGTTGCTGCCCACTTAGTACTAGGTGTGGTACACCAAATCAGGATATTTCAGCATGCAAAGTACACCTCAGTCCACCAATAACTGCTTGCTGTAATAAATTGCAGGTATGCAGTCTAGAGAGCAAACTGTCCCAAAATAGGATCCAATGTCAAGCAAACAATGCTAGGTCCAAAGCCGGCATGAAACGGACATAAGCAAGGCCAATGACAGTGAAAAAAGAACATGAGCTCAACACCGAAGCATGTCAAAATAACATTTGCCAGTGAAAGGCACACCCCCAGACACTCTAGGTAAAGTGTTCCTGTAACTGCCAAAACCTGACACAAATAGGTGTCCGCTCAAAGAGAAAGATCCAAATATGAGACTCAGCTCATAAGCATCCTGTGAACCAAGAGTACATCAATGCATATCCATAAAGATCGGAGTATGATCCCAAAGTCTCAATGCGTATGTAGCTGCTCAAGACATAAATTGCTCCAAATACATGTAAGTGCTCCAATAGCATGCAACTGTCAAAGGTCAAGCAAGCATGTAAAATGCTCCCACTGGCACAAAAGGCGTACAAAGCAAGCTCAGAAGCTCAAACAACCCAAGAGAAAGCACCAGTGATAAGTGACCCTGTCAATGCATCAAGCGCATCCAAGAGAGCATGACATACATGAAGCACCGGTCGTATTAACCATGAAGCAATACATAAGCCCAAATAAGCTCTCGGTCAACTCAATGACATCCAAATAGCAACCAAGATCAGTGATCAAGTAAGCCAGGAATGCTCAAATACATCCAAATCCAAGCTCCAAATGTCAGTATGGCATACACGAACCAAATAGCATATGTCACGAACCAAAGCATGTAATGCAAAAGCCTAACTGTCAAGCAGAGACATGAGGCATAGGCGGTCCACGAGCATGCCAAGTCGGTCCAAATGACAGTGAAGACGGAGCTAATGCGAAGCTCAAAAGCATCCCATAATCTCATACATATGCTCCAAGTCATCCCCAAATGTCAGAGACATCATGCCAAAGCTCAAAGCATACATCCGGTATCGGTAGGTAAGTGCCAAAGCATGTAAAGTACCTCCGGCCTCCTGTTATTCCAGCATGTATTTACTGTTCTAAACAGTAGATTTCAGCCCCGTATTCAAGCCAAAATCGTGGTCAAACCAAATGCATACATCCCCAATACATCCGGGTAGGAAGTAGACCGCATACGGGCATCAAATAGCTCCAATGGAATGAGGCATAAGCAACAAATGTCAGTGTCAGGGGTGCTGCCCTGTTTCCAGCACTCTTATGCAGTAAATGACAGTTTCAAAACTGAGAATGATCAGCTCCCAACCTCAATGTCAAGCCAAAGCATCAAAATGACATCCAAAAAATGGCTCAAATGCCCTCCAAATAGGCCAATGATGAGTGCTCCATGAGCAACAAAGCATTCAGCTGTAAAACGTGGATGTCAAAGTCTGAAAATGGGCGCCATATTCAGCGTGTTGAGGCCTGGAGTGCTACTTTAATCACGTGGCTGAATGTTGAGTGTGGGGGGGCTCAATGATGGCCCAAGGTAGGCACATACCAAGCCATGAAGGCCCAATGCAAAGGGGAGGGAAGATATGAGCTATGGAGCTCAAGAAGAGTGGCTGCCCTTTGTTCCTGCCCTGTTTCAAACTGAGAATACACTCAAATGCCTGCAAATGCTAAAGCAATACCTCAAGGGCAAGGCCCTGATGAAGCTCAAGAAGACCGGGATGGAGCTCGGGAAGCCGGGGAGAGTCGGGAGCTCAAGAGGTCGGCTATGGCTGCCGGGATGGAGACCCAATGCATGAAGCGAGTCGATGAGAAGGTCAGGAAGCACCGAGTCGAGCTCGAGCAAGAGAATGCCAAGCTCTGATACCAGTTGAAAGGTGAGAAGGATCGAAGCTTGCACGCGAGCTATGGCGGGAGAGCAAGAGCAAGAAAGAGAGAGACAAGAAATGGGAACTCCAACAGTCACAATGTGTGACTGGGCCTTCCTTTATTCAAACTGCCACTAAAAGAATAAAGAATAAAGTGACGTGACGGGCGCCCGCCACCTGTAGTGTGCAGTGGCGGGTACTGTCAGTGTAGTAATACACGGGGCGGCACGGCGGAGGCGCCTTTACCCCCAACAAACATCTGGTAATATGGTGGACAATGGCTTCATTTGTTAAATTCAAGGAATAGGGGATGGAGTGGATATTACCAAAAACTATGATAAGATGTGCGTTCCACCTAGCATGGTGTTGAAAGGGTAGTCTATCGAAACCTTGATTGGTAGTGTCTATAGTGACATATTCAATGTGGGTGACTACACAACACATTTTAGTGAGCGGGCTATGCTTACCTCATGGAATACAGAGGTGGCTACTTTGAATGATCATGCATTGCAACTGATGCTAGGGGAGGTTAGATAGTATTATAGTGTAGATTTAATTGCAGAGATGGATGACTCATTTTTGTATTTTGTTGAGTATTTAAATACATTAGACATTGGAGGTGGATTTCCTCCTCATTTATTGTTGTGCTAAAGATAAATGCACCTATTATTATTCTTAGAAACCTAAACCTAAGAAGGGGTATGTGTAATGTTATGCGGTTGATATGTAGGGCTTTCAATAGAAAGTGATAGATGTTGAGATAATAACGTGGGCAAGTGTGGGTGAATGAGTTTTTATTCCTTGGATTAATTTTATTTCCAATTCTATACAATTGCCATTTACTATGAAACGAACGCAGTTTCCCATCCGATTGGCATTCACTACTATGACAATCAACAAGTCACAGGGATAGACTCTGTCCATTGTTGGGCTTGATCTAAAGACACCAGTATTTACACATGGTCAGCTGTGTGTTGCATTTTCAAGGGTAAAATCTTTGCATGGTGTGAAAGTACTATTGGGTGAAAAGGATGGGGATATGACCACAAACATTTGTGTATACAAGGATGTACTTTGAAAGGTGCAGTAATGTGCATTGCTTTCTTTGCGGAGATGTAGTTATTGATGACCATGTAGGGACATTGCTTTGGCATATATGTGAATTGTTCTTCCTGCCACTCCTGAAGGGATGGACTAACCATCATTTGGTGCATAGATTGGTCGTCGTATGTGCACGTAGTGAGCGTTAGAAAGTCCCCAAGAACAAAAGAACTCTACTTTTTACACAAAAACCAATGAAGAAAGCTTGCACGACGTGAACAAGAGACCAATTGGGTGCAATCTCCCCCCATGTCTTGTGTGAGCGCTCCACAAAGCATGTATTTTATATATTATTCATCTTCAAGCTCAAATAATAGCCCAATTCACAAAATAGCATGCTTTTGCTTTTGAGTTTGCTTTTGTGCCACTAAAGAAGTAAAGCTATTGGGCGCCTAAGAAGTCAGGCGGTACCCAAATACAATGTCTAATACAAATATTTAAATCGTACGCCCATGCGCATACAAAAATAATAAATAAATATCAAGCACTTTAATAAATAAGCGCGACAAAATATAGGCGCCATGCCTAAGATACGCACCCATAAAAAATTGATGATAATTTGAATACACGCTATCCTCCAATGCTTCCCAATGCCACCGCTGCTCGCTCTACATATCAACTGAAGCATTCATAATTGTTAGAAAAATAATACAATTAAACCAACAAAAGTGAATAGCTAGCAGTCTTCAGCTACAAAAATAAATTGGTTAGAAATCAATCCTAACCTTAATTTATTACGAGTGCGCACTCTAAACTCATAAATGTTTATTAATTTAAATATGTATTTTGCGGAATCACCCGCTATGGAATCACCCATGTACACATAAAATTAACAAAACGCCCGAAAAGGATAGGCATCCCCATCGACTTTTCGCACAAAGAATCCACTTTGTGTATGAGCCCCGGTAATAATAAATTTACGGAATCCACTGCAAAACCTCACGGAATCCACCGTGGAATATACCTCTTGGCATCATACCTCCGGGGTGGGATAGCAATTGTCCTCAATTGCTATTAGCTCAATGTGGAGTTAACAGTGTGGGGAAAGCATTTAGATCTCTAGCGTGCATTCATTGGGCCTCTTCAACATGATGATTTTTAAACTTGACCAAATATCTAGAATATCTACGGCTAGTTCTAGTGGTCATAAAGTCAGTATCTATAATAGTTTCAGGCTCAAGGATTTCAGTTCATCATCTAGTAAAGGAGGGTTTTCATAGACAGGGTGTACAGGTAATTGGCCTCTAAAAGGTCGTAATAAGCTGATATGGAAGGTGTTGTGGATTTTCCAATGTTGTGGTAATTCGAGTTTAAATGCATTGTCATTGATTTTGTGTATGATCTTGAATGGTCCATAAAATCTAGGTGCTAATTTGACAACGGGGTGTTTATCTACACTTTGTAATCTTCGTTTTTCAATTCGTAACCAAAGATAATCATCAACTTTAAAATTCATAGCCTGTCTTTTCTTGTTTGCTTGTTTTGTATATGATTCCTAGGCTTTGGCAATCATATCTTTAACTTCATAAAAAATAGTAGCATGCATGTTAGGAATATCATCAGCAGTTTGAATTTTGTTTGATAATGATGCAACAGGTGTAGGCAATCGATATCCATAAATAACTTCAAATGGTGCTTTCTTTGTAGCTGTATGTGGTGTGTTATTGTATGCAAACTGAAGTAAATGTAGATGTGTATCCCATGTGTGTGGTTTCGAAATAGTCTAAGCACGCAAAAGATCTAAAATAGTACTGTTAGTAGCTTCTATTTGACCATTCGTTTCAAGATGAAATGCAGATGAAAAATCAATCTTTGTCCCTAAGTTAGCAAACAAAGTAATCCAAAAATTATTTCAGAATCTAGAATCACGATTAGAAATAATAACTTTTAGTAAACCATGGTTAGTGAAAACAATTTTCAAAAACATTTGAGCAGCTTGAGATGTAGTTAAAGTTTTCTTGCATGGAATAAAATATGCTTGTTTGCTGAACCTGTCTACAACAGTCCAAATCATATCATGGTTAGCTTTAGTGTTAGGTAGACCAGTGATAAAATCCATTGAAATCAGTTCCCATGGTCGTGATGGTATGGATAATGGCATTAGTAAACCATATTGTTTACCATGATGTCTTTTAACTCGTTGACAAATTAGGCATTCAGATACAAAGTTAAATACATCAATGTCCATGTGTGGCCAATAAAAATCTTCAATCAATGTACGCAAAGTAGATATAATTCCTCTATGACCTTGATATGGAGGACAATGAATTTTATGCAAAACAAATGATCGAAATGGAATAGTCACACATAATCTTTTTTCATAAAATATGAATCCATTAGTATAAGACAATGAATCAATAGGAATCCAATTATTTGCAACTAGTTTATTCCAATCAGCTTGAAAAGTAGGATCCTGATGATAAGTATCTTTCATAGGGATAAGGGAATCAAATGATATCACAGAAATATTTTGAATTGTCGGTCTTCTACTCAAAGCATCAGCTACAACATTCTCTTTTCCAGGTTGATATTGTATAAGGGGATGAAAACTTTGAATAAAAGCGGCCCATTTAATGTGTCGGTTAGATATTTGTGGTTGACTAAGGAGATGTCTAATGCTTTTTTGGTCAGTTTTGATCACAAATTCAGATCCCATTAAGTAATGTTTCCATTGACGTAAGGCTTGTACTATGGCTAGCAATTCTTTGTCATAGGTAGAATATTTAAGTTCAGATGGTTTGAGTTTGCAACTAGAGTAGGCTATGGGATGATTATCTTGCATAAAGACTGCTCCTATTCCAAATCCACTAGCATCATAACTACTAAGAAGAATGGTCTATTGAAATCAGGTAGTTGTAATACGGGAGCATGAGTTAAAGTATGTTTCAACAAATCAAAGGACTTTTGTTGATTATCATACCAGTTATACACAATACCCTTCTTTGAGAGTTTTGTCAAAGATAATGCAAGTAATGAGAAATTCCTTACAAACTTTCTGTAAAAGCTAGCAAGACCTAGAAAAGAACGTAATTCATGCATATTTTTGGGTATGGGCCAATTTAAAATTGCTTCTATCTTTTTATGGTCGACTTTAATACCTTCTGATGAAATAATATGTCCTAGATATTCAATTTCTGTTTGGAAGAATTCACTCTTTTCGGGATTAGCATATAATTGATTGTCTTTTAACAACTTAAAAACTAAAGACAAATGTTCATTCTCATTTTTACTGAATACTAATATGTCATCAAAGAAAACTATGACACAATGCTGACGTTTCAAAAATATGCGATTCATCATACGACTAAATGTGGCTAGTACATTAGTTAAACCGAAAGACATAACCAAAAATTCATAGTGTCCAAATTGTGTTCTAAATGCAGTTTTGAATATATCAAATTTGTCCAATCTTACTTGATGATATCCAGATTTAAGATCTATCTTACTGAATATGGTAGATCCTTGTAGCTTATCCATAAGATCAACTACCCTACGAATCGGATATCTATTCTTAACAGTAATTTTATTTAGGGCACGATAATCAATGCACATGCGATAAGTATTATTTTTCTTCTTCACTAATAAGATAGGTGCACCAAATGGAGAACTACTGGGTCTAATTAATTCTTTGTTAAGTAATTCTTCTATTTGATTTTGAATTTCTTTCTATTCAATTTGTTTATGTCTATATGGTGCTTTACATGGTAGTTGTGTTCCAGGAATTAAATCTATCTTATGATCTTCAGGACGTGAAGGTGGTAATCCATGTGGTAAATCAGCAGCAAAACAATCTTGAAATTGGGTAAGAAATTGTGTATGCCTAGGATGCATCTGTTTTTCTTTAGCTTGAATTTCATTCACCCATATTAAATAGGATTTGCTACTTTTACGTAATGCACGTTTAGCGTGAGTATGAGTAAGCAGTGAAAAATTATTGGAAGCGTGCATACCATGCAGTGTGATTTGTTTTCCTTGAAAATAAATTTTAATTGAATGCGTAGAATAATCTATGTCAGGATTGTATTGATGACGCCAAGGCATTCCTAAGATAATGCCACTAGACTACAAAGGTACAACTAAAAAATTTCTTCGTTCAATATAATCACCAATTTTAATTTCTAAATTATGCACCTCTTGTGTTCCATTATATCTCATACCTAGGAATGCAGCCTTGATGCGATAATGTGTAGAAACAGTTTGTAAATTCAATTCTTTGACTAATTTTGCAAAAATAAAGTCATGTGTGCTCCCATGATCATGTAAAATAGTCTTTTCTTTACCATCCACAAAACATTTCATTGTTAATAAAGAATGGGGAGTTGCCATACCTGACAAAGTATCCGAAGTAGTACCAATGTCATCATCATCTTCTGTAAAGTCCGGCATTTCTTCATGTTTTTCATCTTCTATTGCTCCCAGATAATTGATATGGACATATGGCTTTTTGGATTGACAATTGGCTGCTAGATGTCCAAGTTGATGGCATTTGTAACAAACTATGGGTTTTTCTTTGGATACATTATTGGTAATGGCAGGAAGTTTAGGAATTTTGGGATTTAACTGTGGGGATGGCTTAGGGTTTGGATTTGTGTTTGATGGCAAGGCAGGTGGTCGTGTCCAAGATTTACGGAATGAAGATGGAAGAAAACAACTTTGATTGAATCTTCAAAAATTTGATTGAATTGTTTGGAACCATAGTTACCATTAGTTGGAAATTGTTGTGGTCGCTTGTCTCGTCCGCGAATTTTATCTTCAATGTCATAGGCCAAGGAAATTGCATCTTCAAGTGTTGTTGGCTTGAACATATTGACTTCCGCATAGAAATGTCCAAGTAGACCAAACATAAACTTGCGTTTATGAGTTGCTTCAGGTACATCTTCGAGCATACGTAGTTGCAATAAGGTATTCCAGAAACGTTTAGTGTATTGGGAAATAGGTTCGCGATCCCTTTGTTGTAGAAGATCCCATTGCTTGATAGCTTTTTCATGGAATTGGGGAGGAAGGAAATTCTGCAAAAATTTCTTTTGGAAAGTCTCCCATGTAGTGGGACAATCAACGCTCTTGCGGACCACAGTCCACCATAAGGATGCTCGGTCAACTAAATGGTTAGTGACATGTTTAATTTTGTCTTTCTCAGCATATGTTTCTTCATGGAAGTAATCATCAAATTGACTGATAAAAGCAAGTACAGTCTTTCCATCGCATGATCCATTGAAAGTACAAAATTTGAAGTTTTGTTTACTTATCTTTGTTTCTTTGCGAATGGATTGGGCTTCAAATGTTGCATCGATGGTACGTCGTATAAGATCTTCGGGTTGAGATCCATCTTGGTCAGTGGTAGATCGTTGCAGATTGGCCAATTGAACTTGCAAAGCTTGTCGGGCTCTTCGTTCCACTTGTAGCTGCATCATAATCAAATCCAACTTTTACTCCATTGTTGGTTCGGGTAAATCACCTTCAGCCATAAAATCGTCCATGTTTTGTTCAGTCATCCTGCAAAATTCCAAAATACCTCACACACTCGAAATCTTATTAGTGGGATGAGCATAGCTCAAAGGCGAGTGTACAAGGCTTGTATATATTTTGTTTGGTTTTTGTAGTATCTCTCCTTTATGATTGTGGTATTCGTTGTCACAACCGTCTTCCAAGAGAATAGTGTTGCATATAGACTACGTATAAACTGCGTATAGTCTGCGTACGAACTTCTCTTTTTGCTGAAACTGGTTCAGCAAGACTACAAGTGTGAATCGGGACTTCTTGAAAGTAGTACAGTGATTCATATGCTTCTGAGTATGAACTGTCTCTTAAGTAGTTGTTGAAGAAGTCTTTAATGACCTTTGAGACTTGGATTGCTTAGTAGACTTGGAGTACTTGGAATCTTTAGTGGTTAAAACTAATCGTGATTTTGAGGACCTCAGGAGCTTTTCGTCAAATTTAACGATGGCGAGTTCATGCTATCGCCATGAACGCAGAAATTTGATTAATAAAGCTTTTTTTAATAAGCTTCTTGTCTTGTAAAGCTTAATAAGTTTATTCTTAAAGCTTTGAGAGATATGGAGGATCTCTTATCTGTATATTCCACGACTTGATCAAGGAGCTTTGCCGCCGGTTCTTCGCCTATCGAGAGAGGTCCTTCGCAATCAGAGGGTACAGAAGGGGGTTCTTGACTGCCAGGAACACACTGGTATCAACCGTTTGCCACGAGACTGACTGTAGAGCTCGATCGTTCTAGGAGCTCCGCCTTCGCGCGAGATGGTAATGGATTGGAAGCTCTCGATCTCAGCTTCGCTCTAATACCACTGGTGCACAGATCGGTCATCGTATGCGCGCGTAATGAGTGTCAGAAGGTCCCCAAGAACAAAAGGACTCTACTTTTTACACAAAAACCAATGAAGAAAGATTGGACGACATGAACAAGAGACCAATTGGGTGCAATCTCCCCCCATGCCTTGTGTGAGTGCTCCACAAAGCATGTATTTTATATATTATTCATCTTCAAGCTCAAATAATAGCCCAATTTACAAAATAACACGCTTTTGCTTTTGAGTTTGCTTTTGTGCCACTAAAGAAGTAAAGCTATTGGGCGCCCAAGAAGTCAGGCGGTACCCAAATAAAATGTCTAATACAAATATTTAAATCGTGCACCCATGCGCATACAAAAATAATAAATAAATATCAAGCACTTTGATAAATAATCGCAACAAAATATAGGCACCATGCCTAAGATACGCGCCCATAAAAAATTGATGATAATTTGAATACACGCTATCCTCCAATGCTTCCCAATGCCACCGTTGCTCGCTCTACACATCAACTGAAGCATTCACAATTGTTAGAAAAATAATACAATTAAACCGATAAAAGTGAATACCTAGTAGTCTTCAGCTACAAAAGTAAATTGGTTAGAAATCAATCCTAACCTTAATTTATTACGAGCGCGTACTCTAAACTCATAAATGTTTATTAATTTAAATATGTATTTTGCGGAATCACCCGCTATGGAATCACCCATGTACACATAAAATTAACAAAATGCCCGAAAAGGATAGGCGTCCCCATCGACTTTTCACACAAAGAATCCACTTTGTGTATGAGCCCCAGTAATAATAAATTTTACGGAATCCACCGCAAAACCTCACGGAATCCACCGTGGAATATGCCTCCTGGCATCATCATTTGGATGAAGGAATCCAAAAAGGAGTGTTTCTCAGAGGCCTACAACCAGAAGTTCGCAAGTTCGTAGAATTGAGAAGATCAGTCAATCTGCAAGCTGCAATGGAAGGTGCAAGATTGTATGACGAAGTTGAAGCAAGGCTGTCAATGACTCCAGGAAGAGGAGTCTTATCTCTTCCCATGCCTAGAATGGTATATCCACCAAATGCAGTCCCAGGGACAGTTCCCTACCCCTATCCCTAGATGCAAACAATACCGCAGTATAATGCACTTAATCCAATGTGGTCACCGCAAACGACAGTGCCTCAAATGATGGTTCAACCATAGCAACAGTGGCCTCAAATAGTTCCTCCAATGGCAACTCAACAACAGTGGAATCCTACCAACTGGAATCAACAACCCCAAGTCTCAACAGGAGCTTTGAATCAAAGCCAGAACAGAGGACCTTTTGGATCGACCTAACCAGTGTATGTAGTAATTACATATGCTTCCCAAAATCCCACTACAAGTACTTCAGGAGGTGAAAATCTGAAGGACTACTTATCCAACTCAGTTGCAAGTATCAAGAAAGAGCTTCTGGATGTGATTACAGAGCAGCTACAGACGCTGAAGGTGAATACCACCAATATATCCACTCATGCAGGAGCTGGAAGAGATGTGATGCGCTCTAACACATGATGTGGAAAGTGTCATCAAGCGGGGCATTTGGCCACTGAATGTACTCGAAAACCAATCATTCCTGGAGCCTTCTATTCCTACTGTTTGTAGAAGAACCATATAGAGGATATTTGCTCTCTGAAAGAGATGCATAAACGAAGACAGAAGGATGAAAATGTAAGATTCAACTTGCTAGAATCCAAAATGACAACACAGGATATTGGACCAAAGCCTAGGGAGTTTGGTCCTAATTTCGGTCCAAGGAGGTTTCCCTCTCAAAGTTAAAGAGGATGACAGTCTGGCGGTGGTCAGAGATCAGAGGTGGAATATTATAGGTGTGGAGAAAAGGGACATATCTCCCCGAATTGTCCAAACCCTAGACAATCTGTGGATTGCAAGTCCTTATGCAGCCATGCAAAGGAGAAGGACACACTGTAAAGAACTGTCCAAGTCTAGCCCCTGTAAAGGCCAATGCCACTGATAGCCAACAAAAGGTACAAGAGCCTGCCTCCGAATTGGTAGAGTTGGAAGTTGCTGCTGTTACACGCACCAAGAAGAAGGAACCAGTGGTTTAGAATGAAAATGATTCTCCTGCAAAGACTGCGAAGTTCAACCTACCTACAGAGGGACAGAGTAGTACAGAGCACTGTAGCACCACAGAGAGTTACAGAGACAGTCCCAGAGACAGGACTAGAGGCCCAGGAGATAGAAGATATAGAAGCACTTTCAGAAATAGAGGAAGTGCCGATGCTGCAATTACTAGAAGAGAAAGGAAAGATGAAAATGGGTGTAGCCCCATTCCCTAGTAGGCTAGAGAAGCCTGTGGATCCTATCAAAGATTATGACTTGGTCAAAGAACTAGATACTTTTAAACCAAACTTAACATTTTGACAGTTGCTGATGCTATCTCCCAGCTGCTGAAAGAGATTCAAAAGCATCTTGACAAGAAGGCGTGGACTAAGGATAGCTCGTTCAATAGCAACCAAGATCAATAAAGCCCCGGAGCCTGTAAAGGAAGTAGATGTGGCTAATGCCTTCCTAGATCCTAGAACCCCAGAGATTAGTGTATGGATAGAAGGGTGCTTCATTTCAGATGCATTGATTGATGGAGGCTCATCAGTAAACATAATGACGGATGTCACAATGAAGGACTTAGGGTTGCAAGGAATTCAACCTACACAGTGGCTTATCAAATTGGCAGACCAAAGCAGAGTCAAACCGTTGGGCATCCTCCCATACGTAAAAACAACCCTTGCAGGAAGAGACTATTGGCTGACATAACTGGTGGTCAAACCAAAATTTTATGGGACCTCATACCCTCTGCTATTGGGAAGACCTTGGCTTTTTGAAGCAAGAGCCAGGACGGACTGGTTCAAAGGAACCCTAACCCTAGGCAAAGGACCCAACAAAGCGGTGTTAAAGTTGTATGGATTGAAAAAAGGCAATGGATCCACATCCATTGAAGTCATAACTGACTCCTCTAATGAGGAAACATATGGTACATCAGGAGATGAAGAGGCTATCAAGCATATCTTTCCTAAGAAAACAGAAGCACAATCCCTGACAGTGGGCACTATAAGCCAATTGCCACAGGATGTAAAATCCTTGTCCATGGGTGAATACCTCCTGCCTCAACTAGAATTAACTTCTGAAATCACATCTGATAGCAAAATAGAAGCATGGATGTACTGTTCTCCCTGCTACATGACAGTCGCAGAGACAAAGCAAAGACAGTACAGAGGCAGTACAGTTACAGAGCAGAGAAAGAGTACAGAGGCAAAGCAGATATAGAGCGGCTATAGAGCAGAGACATAGCGGATACATAAATAGTTACAGAGATAGTAACAGATACAGAGCCAAATCCAGAAGCAGAGTCACAAGCGATGATAGAATCAAAAGCAGATGTAGAGGCATAAGATATATTCTTCTCCTACAGAGCCTCTACAGAAGCAGAGACAGAGCCTCCAGAGGAGGAGGATGAAAATGATGAGAAAGAAAATGAAGTAGGTTATGAAAGTGTAGATGAAGAATTTCCTTTGATAGAGGATGATCTTATTGATGTCCCTACAGAGACCTCAGAGGCCGCAGATCTCAGGGTACTAGATGGAATGACCATGGTTCCACTTGGGTTGATCAATGGACCACAAAGTATGCAGAATATGTATAAGCAATGGATCAAAGGCATAAAAATTAAGCTCACTAGTGGCTTCTGTCAGCCTAAATGTTTAGTCCAGAGAAAAGATGATGATGATGTCCCTTGCCAACAAAGCCCTCAGAGCCATGGCCTCTAGCAAGTCCGTGCTATGTGACATTCGTGGACGCATTCTCAGAAGATGAATATCTAAGTACAGAAGAAATCACCACTCACATAGAAGTAGACAAAGCTCTGATACCCTTCGGACAACCTCAACAGACGAATGAGTCATCTGTTCAGAAGGAGGACATTGGTTCTAGTGAAACATAAGATGAGGATACTACCCTCTTGAAAGAGTCTGAACTCTACCCAGAAGCAATCCGTGGGACATTTATCCGCGAAGTGGAAGGTGAAAGACAAGTAACGTTCTTGGATACTGATGGTACTGAACGTCACCTGAAAGTGGATCTCAATCTTCCAGAAGAAGAATTAGTGGTCCTGCGAGACCTATTAAAGGAGAACTTAGATGTGTTTGCTTGGTCATATAAAGACCTAAAGGGGATTGATCCCACAGTATATCAACATCATATTGATTTAGAGCCTGATGCCAAACCTGTAAGGCAAAGACAAATGCGAATGAATCCTAATTACTCTGCTGTGGTGAAGGCCAAATTATTAAAACTTCTTGAAGCAGAGTTCATTTATCCCGTGGCTAACAGTGAATGGGTTTCACCCATTGTGGTAGTATCCAAGAAGAACGGGAAACTTCGAATATGTGTCGACTTTCGAAAGCTCAATTTGAAGACAAAGAAGGATCATTTTCCCATCCCTTTTACAGACCAACCGTTGGACACAGTGGCAGGCCATGAGCTGTATTCCCTCTTGGACGGATTCAGCGGATATAACCAAGTCCAAATCGCAGAAGAGGACCAATCTAAAACAACCTTCACCACAGAATGGGGGACCTATGCTTATAGAGTGATGCCATTCGGGCTCTGTAATGCTCCTGCCACCTTCCAGTGAGTAATGATGGCTGCCTTCCAGAATCATCTGCATAATTTCATTGAGGTGTATCTTGATGACTTCTGTGTGTATAGTTTGATCTGAGAGCACTGGGGACATCTAGAGTGATGTTTTGGCAGATGCCGCGAGTATGGGATCTCTCTCAACCCCGACAAATGTGTCTTTGGCATCTCCTTGGGAGTTCTTTTGGGCCATATTGTCTCGGCACAAGGGATTGCAACAGACCTAGCAAAGATTGAAAAGATTGCCACTTTAACAGCACCAACAAACCTCAAGCAATTAAGAGGATTTCTTGGACATGTGGGCTATTACAGAAGATTTATTGCACATTTTGCAACCAAGGCAGCCCCTCTGCACAAGATCCTAAGGAAAGAAGCTAATTTCCTTTGGACTGATGACTGTGAAGAGGCCTTTAATATCCTAAAACAGTGCCTGATCCAAGCACCTATTTTGCAGCCTCCTGATTGGACGAAGGAGTTCCATGTGCACATAGATGCATCAGTTGAAGGGATAGGTGCTATCCTATGTCAAAAGGGCCCCTCTAAATTAGATCAACCGATATATTATGCAAGCCAAAAGGTCACTGATAGGGAATGGAACTATACAATGACAGAGCTTGAATGCTTGGCAATGGTGTTTGCACTGGAGAAGTTTCGGCACTATCTACTATCAACACATTTCAAGTTCTACGTGGATCATGAAGCCCTGTCCTTCTTGATGAACAAAGCAAATGTTAAAGGATGACTGATGAGATGGTTTCTCCTATTCCAAGAGTTTGACTTTGAAGTGGTCACTAAGCTTGGCCGTTCCCATGTCCTAGCTGATCATCTATCACGGATCCCTCAAACAGAAGAAGAGGAACATGATGATCTAGACCTTCCTGATGCTTCTTTGTTTCTAGTTGAAATAGTTACTCCCTGGTATGCAGATATAGCCAATTTCCTGGCAACTCAATAATATCCTCCTGGCATCTCAAGCCATGAGAAGAAGAAGCTTCTGTCAGAATCAGTCCCCTACACCTTGCTAGGCAGAGCCTTGTACAAGAAAGGCAAAGATGAAGTGCTGCGAAGATGTGTTGCAGGAGATGAAATCGACATAGTATTGAAAGGATGCCATGATGAACCCTGTGGTGGACACTTCGTAGGAGAAGCGATAGCTAGGAAGGCTCTGTTAGCAAGATACTGGTGGCCGACCCTCCACAAGGATGCATATGATGCTTGTCAGTGAATGAGGAAACCCACCAAAACAAGTGCCATGCCACTGCAACCCATTCTTCCCCTAAAGTTGTTCGAGAAGTGGGGGATTGATTTCGTGGGTCCCATTGATCCACCTACCAGGCGGAAGCAGAACAGATACATCCTAGTATGTACGGATTATGTCACAAAGTGGTGTGAAGCTAAAGCCCTGAAGCGACACGATGGTAATAGTGTAGTCCTGTTCATGTACGAGAATATTATCACCCGTTTGGCAGTCTCCTTGAGCTAGTAAGTGATAGAGATACTCATTTCCTTAACAAAATCATGGAGGAGTTGACAGAACTGTATAAGATCCGCCATCGCAAGTCCACTCCTTATTACCCCCAAAGCCAAGGGCCAAGTTGAAGTCACCAATCGCACCCTCTACTCAATTCTGACAAGAACGATTGCCGCACATCGTCGCGATAGCCTATTCTAGTTGCAAACTTAAACCTTCTGAGCAAAAGTATTCTATCTATGATAAGGAATTGTTAGCTGTAGTACACGCCTTATGTCAATGGAAATACTATCTAATGGGATCTGAATTTATGGTCAAAACTGACCACAACAAAGTATCAAACATCTCCTTAGCCAACCACAAATTTCTTACCATTATATCAAATGGACTGCTTTCATTCAAAGTTTTCATCCATTTATCCAATATCAACCCGGAAGAGAGAATGTCATTGTTGCCGATGCATTGAGTAGAAGACCAAGTATCCATAATATTTCCATTCTATATTTTGATTCCCTTATCCCTGTAAAAGATATCTATGACCATAGCTCTTTCAAGCTGATTGGAATAAATTAGTTGCTAATAACTGGATTCCAATTCTTTGTCTTATTCTGATGGATTTATGTTTTATGAGAAAAGATTGTGTGTCACTGTTTCATTTAGATCATTTGTGTTCTGGGACGATCGACGTACAGAGGCCCCCTGGGCGTACAAAACCTCTCATAAGGCAGCTACAGGACAGACCCCTTTCCAGCTAGTGTATGGTACAGAAGCTGTCTTCCCTATCGAACTGGAATTACCCTCTTTGCGAGTGGCAGTTAAAGAACGCTTGGGAGATAGTGAGTCACTGCAACGCCGTCTCCTGCACTTGGAATGCTTGGACGAGATATGGTGGATGGCCCTACAGTGCATGGAAACCACTCAAGCGCGACGCAAGGCCTATCATGACAGTTTCATCAAGCACAAGGAGTTCAAAGAAGGTGACCTTGTTCTAGCCTATGATTCCAGATTTGGCAAGTTTCCTGGCAAGCTTCAACAACAGTGGATGGGCCCGTACAAGGTACTTGTTGTCAATCCTAACGGCTCTGTTCAGGTGCAGATCGTTGATGCCTCTGATGATCCTTTCCTCATCAATGACTATCGCCTGAAGATGTACTTCCCTCCCTGGGGACCTTGACAATCACAGTCGACCTACCCTTTTCCTTTTGGGCATCGCACTGTCCTTCTTGTCGTGCTTCTAATAGCCATTATGATTCTCCTCATGAGGCAGTCTCGTTCTGCTACCCCCTCATAGAAACATCTCAACCCGACCTTATTCTCTTCTCGTCTGATCCAACAACAATGGCGAGGTTGGTCTTGACATATGGTATTCCTACCATTCTCTTTCTTAATGAAAAAAAACAAAATAAAAAAAGAAAAAAAAGAAAAAAGGAAAAAGAAAATAAAATAAAAGAAAATAAACAAACAAAAACAAATAAACTGTTGTGGGAGAAAAGGAAGAAATTCCTGTCATAACAGGCCTTGTTCCAAGAAAAGGTGGAAACACCCTTAGGTGGGAAGCTGACTGTGGAAAAGGTGGTAACACCCCGCAGTTCAGGATAGCTAACTCACCAGCAGAACCTCTTCAGAAAGTAATTTGAAGCCACCTCCCTTGGTGCGCTATCTCTGTAATATCAGTATGTCTACCCTTTTTAACAGACGACTTTTCTTACCAACTTGTAGGCTGCCTCCTTGGGTACGCCTCGTCTTCAAGATCCTCATGACAACAACAACAGACACGATCTTCATCACCAGCCCCTTGAGTAATGTGAGCTTTCATCCTAACAGGATGGGGACACGAGTATGGGCTACCCTCTGTATCTATCAGAGCATGAGACAGAGGGTGGGGTGAGTGACCAGTTTTTTCCTTCAAATTAAATGAGAGGTGAGATGTGTGAATGGAGTGTTGCATGCATGGGATGGGCCTCTCAATGCACAAAGCACGATCTGTTCCTGTGCACTGCACCATAAGGCTTCTGGCCTTCCTTCTTGCACTGTATGCCGGCACAGGGTGGGATGCACTGTTGCACCATCAAATGTGCACAAGGCATACAACCTCTGCACAAGTGACTGTGAGGATTACATCAATGGGTTTTAGGAAAGGGCTGCCCCCTATATCGTTCAACAGAGCGTGAGACAAAGGGTGGGATGAGTGTGACTAGTGTTTCTTCAATCAATTACCGAGAGGTGAGGATTGAGGGATGTTACGACCCTTGGAGTCAGGTACGTTCCCGTTTTCCTATGCACCCATGGGTTGGGTCTTTGCCATCAGCACAGGTCACATCACTCTGCTCTATACACTGCACTACAAGGCTCCTTGGCCTTTCTCCTTGCACCTATGCCAGACGGGTTGGACGCACTGATGCACCATCAATTGTGCACCCTGGCATACTCTCTCTACACCATCCCCCTGTTGATTCCTAAACCGGATGTGAGCTATGGGTGTCATTATTATTTTCTTCGAGTGATGTTAGTCATGGGCGAGTGACTGCTCTTTCAATCCATTTGAGTTATCGTGAGTTGAGTGCAATATCCCTCGCCATCGACGAATTTCCTATGATTCCTTCAACCAGCTACCTCCCTGGGTGCTGCCACATGGTCCCTGCCACGAAGAACGAAGGACGAGTGCTGTGAAGACACCTTGTTACCTCCTCTAGCCGACACAATGACACCAGACGCAACCTCGATAGTCGACATTCCTCCTCGGGAATATGGGCCAAGTTCTTTTAACCCTACACATTCTATTTTTCGTGATGGTTATGTCTTAAGTGTGGGGACATCGTGGTTGGTCTGATTTGATGTACCATGTCCTTGATGTTTGGGTTACTCTTCATGCTAAGGTTTTAAGTGTGGGGACGTGTCCCTACGCGTCTATGTTGCTTACTCCTATGCATATACCCCGTTCTGATCATGCATCTATGTTATGACTTCATTTTACCTTGATAGGGTCCCTTCCCCACCCTTCCGTTCTATTTCACCTTGTCCTCGGGGTTGTTTCTTGCCCGTTTGCCCTCATTCTTGGTTTTGTGATTTTTCCATGTGAATGTACCCTACGTTCACTAAAATCCCAATCCAACCTTACAACCTTGTTCGTCCCTTTGAATTGCCTATTTTTCCTTTTTACCAACCCCTGTTTCGGTAGACGGTTTTCAAGTTATTACTTTTTGAAGCGATTCTCGTAAATGGGACAGTTTCCCATGTGAATGCATCTTTATTGCTTTGGAACCCTGATCTGATGTACCAGCCCTATCCTACCCATTTCTCTTGACACTTTTCCTTTTTATTCTGTGTCCTTTCGATGCACGGTTCATTCGTTATTAATTTTTACGGGTTTTCGGGCCTTTTCATGCTTATTTTTCACATTTTTCCATGTGAACCTACCCTATTTTCACCAGAATTCCAGTTTAACTTGACAACCATGTCCTGCCAGTCTTTCCCCCACTTTTTCCTTTTCCTCCCCCCTCTTCAGACTGTCATATTTTTAGTTATTAATTTTTTCGAGTGTTTTCGGATGCATTTTTCCTGTTTTTTCCACGTGAATCCATCCTAATTTTTCGTGTTTTCGAGTCCGTTTCGGGCCCATTTTTTGGGTTTTTCCCATGTGAACGCGTCCTATCTCGCTCGAAACTATGTTTTGTCGTGATAGGCTTGTCGGACACCTTATTCTACACACTTTTCCTTCTTTCCGCACTTCGTTCTGCTACGCGAATTTTTCGATATTAATACCCGTAGGTGTCTTTGGGTTTGTTTTTTGTGTTTTTCCCATGTGAACACCATGATTTTGCCCCGGACCCGGTGTTACATGTTTCCAACATTTTTCCCTCGCCTCCTGGCACATTTTTCCTTTTTACAGATTTTTGATCCAACAAACGGTTTGGATTTTATTAATTTTTCTTCATTTTTTCCATTAACTGTGTTTCTCGCCTTGCGCGTGAACACACTTGTTTTTGGTTTTATGTGTCTCGGGACGCCTCGTGGCGTCCGTGGCTAGTGCGTCACCGTCCCTGCCCGTTTGACCCCGTCATTGCAAATTTTTTTACCCTTGCCCGCGCATGCGCACGGGCCGGAGGTATGTTTCTTGCCCCTCCATTTTCCATTTTATTATTTATTTTATTTTTCTTTTTCCATTAAACAACAAAAAACACAAACATAAAAAAATTTAAATAAAAACCAAGAAGAGAGAAAAAAGAAAAAAAACAAAAACAAACCACTTAAAAAACACAACAAAAAAAAATACCTCAATCCACAAAAAGAAAACAAAAACAGAATAAAATCAAAATAATTAAAAAATAAAAAAGAAAACCAAAAGAACAGAAAGAAAACAAAGCACGAAGAAAAAAAGGAAAAAGAAACAAAAAAAAGAAAAGAAAAAAGAAGAAGAAAAGAAAGAAGAAATAAATCAAGAACACGAATTTTAAAAAAAAAACAAACAAAAGAGAGAGAGAGAAAAAAAACCTACATGTTCATGTCGTGTCGTTTCGTCCTTCCTTCCTCTCTCCTCTTTCCTCCTCCCCCTCCTCTTCTTCCTTCTCTTCCTTTTTCTCTCCCCCCCTCGGTTGCCCAGCGCCTGGCACGCCGCCCCTTCGCCGTGGATGCCCTTCGCCGCTACTCTGGCACACCGCCTCCCTGATGGGCATGCGCCTGGAAAACGCCGCCCTCTACCGTTTCCATGCCTTTCCTCCCCTCGGCCGCTGTCGTCTATCCGCTTGCCGCCGTCGGATGCCCGTCGTTGCCGCCTACACCCTCGACGCCGCCCCGTCGCTGCCTTCGCCGCTCCTCCTCCACCACCTTGCCCCCCTCCACTACACTAACCTACCTATAGTTAGTACCCTCACTAACCTAACCTAGGTTAATATACTAACCTAACTAGGGTTAGTACCCTCAGTAACCTTAGTTAGTACCCTCACTAACCTTACTAGGGTTAGTTCCCCCTCCACTAAACTGAACCATGGTTAGTTGACTACCCCCTACCTAGCTCTGGTTAGCTAGTCTAACCACATCTAGTTAGCACTTGACTAACTACTCTGACTTCACTAACCAACCTAGACTAACCTAATTGACCTCACTAGACTAGACTAACTCAGAATAACCTAATCAACCTTGACTAACCTAACCAGACCAAACTTGACTTATTCTGACTTAACTAACTTACCTAGACTAACATGACTTAATTGAATTGACTTGACCTCACTTAACCAACTACCTTGATTTACATCATTTAATTGATTTAGTTAATTCCACAAATTCATTTAAACTCAAAAGAAATTACAAAAAAATTTCTAAAAATTTCCCAATATTTTTGCAATTATTTGGAATATTTGTAAGGTTGAAATTTAAAAAAAATAAATTATAGAAAATTTCAATTCTGAATATTCATTCAAAATTACATGAAAAATGGCTAAAATTCATTAAAAAGTAGTAAAAATACAAAAATAAATTCAAAAAAATCTCTATAATTCCACAAACCCCCTGTCCTTTGTCCAATAATTTTTCAATTAAAAATATTTTCATAAAAGGAAAAAATATTATTTGAAGCACCAAAACCCTAATTTTCATACTACCCATCATAAAAATTCATTTTAAATCCTACAAATCATCTGAAAATCATGGCTGAATTAACATCCATTGTGGACACTTATTAAATGGTTGAATATTCATTCTTACACTTCATCATATATTCATATGTTATATATCTTGATTTAATTATTATAAAAAAAACACACACATAATAGAAAATAAAAAAAGAAAAAAAAAACAAATTACCCAAACCAAATAATATACAAAAACTAAACACACCTAAAATACAAAACACATACAATATAAAATAAAAAATAAAAATCAAATAAAAATACAACAAAAACACTAAGGTGTTTTCTTTTTTTGTTCAGTCAATGGTCTTTGTCTTTATTTGATTAGATTCATTGCTTTTGGGGGACTACTCCGTGCGTCTTTAGGCCATTGCATACACACCCCTACCATGTATTTATTTTGTGAGCTTTATTTTCATTACCCCCTTAATCACACTTAATTGCTAAAATGAACTATCTATTCATCCACCTTTTCCACGCGCATTTGCACTAAACACACAATTTAATAATTTTAAAATCAACCAGCCATTCACTTTGCACGCGTTACGTGCGCTTAAGAGGTACCTTAATTGTTAATAACAATGAACTAGCCTCCATCACAAAAAGCACGCGCTGGCAAAAAAGCGCTCCACATCACTATTAAATTTTAATTAAGAAATTTGCATTTAGAGACCCAGTCTAGGAATCGTAGTCCAGGGTTGCGATAAAGCACTGTTTCACCTTAATAATTTGTAATTAAAATTTTAAGAAGGAACTGCTGTCTTCTTATTAAGGTTTATAACCTAATAAAATGTCACCCATTGTTAATAATTTCTTAACATAAACCCTTCATTAAAATAATTTCCCCTCACTGCACTTTTTTTTCCCTTTTTAATAAATACGCTTCATGGGATGGGCGCATAAAAGTCTTTTAGTTGACATTGATGGTCCAGGTTATGGTCCGGTCCTGAGGTACCTTTTTATGGTATTTAGATTTGTCTATGTGTTACGATTACGGGTACGGTGTGTAATTCTTTCTTTCTTGCCTGATACGAGGATTTGGGTGCCTGTTTGTTGCATCGCATGAAGTTTTCGGTCCCATATGTGTAGAGGTCATGCCGAATTTTTTCTAGGATGTGTATTGTTTGGGGTGGTAAATGGGTTATTTACGTCTATGTATGTATGTGTGTCCTTCTTTTTGGATTGATTCCTTTTTGATAGCCCTTTGGTTGTTTTGCAGGCATTCTTTGTGATTGTCTGTGTTGTGGTGTGTGTGTTTTCCATCTGAATGGCGCCTCACGCTCCTCCCCCTATCCAATATATCCCGCTGGTTAGTAGGGATTACTCTTCCCTACTAATTTTTGAGCCTATAGGGAAAGTAGGCCTTGCGAATTTCGTGGCTGCTTCATTCCCCTTGATTCCAGAAGATCCATCCATGTGTGATGAGTTCCTTGCCTCATATAGCAAGAAGTTAGGACTGATCCGTGGTACTTCCATGACATTGACACCCCGAGGGTTAGGGAAGGCTTTTGTCTCTTCCCTACAAAGGAGAGCCTTTTGTTACAGCTAGACAATTATTCTCCAATGATGAGATTTTCAAGCTGTTATAGAAGTAGATCAAGAAAATTCTGGATGTCAAGAAAGTGATCAACACTTCAGGAGTCTCTTTTTCATGATCACTGATCCTGTGTGGAAGTTGGTCTGCTAGTTCCTCCAAGAAAAGTTTATGCCTGCCAAAACACCATCCCATTACTTGTCCAAAGAGCTCTTTACAGCTTCTAGGATGGTGTTAAAAGGGGTAGCTATTGATTGGAGCACTTATCTACTTACAAAGATGGATCAACATTTCATCAAAGTAACCAGGGGCAATGTCACAAATGTCACCTATGGGTCCTACCTATATGCTTTCTTGACGTACTCAGGCCTAAAGAAGGGTGTGCTTCCACCTCCTCAATCTGATCCAGTACCTCCTCACCACCTTCAGAAGAGTCAGAACCTATTGATATAGAGGATCTGGATTCTCCTCCTCCCCTCGTCATTCAACGAAAGCGCTTGAAGCGTGTGGCAGATAAAGCTCCTTCAGCTCTTCCTTCAGTTACAATTCCTGCTACATCTGGCAGTGACCTCCCTGCTTATCTCACATGTAACAACTTGTTCAGAGCACATAGAGAGGGTTCCTTGGACATATCAGTCCCTTCACTGAACAGTCTAGTGTCGGGAGATGCCATTCCATTCCTCTGTAAAGACATCCAGGGTTCAATTGAACTTTCAGTGACAGCCTGTGTTCAACAGCTGTATGCTTCCTTTTATGATGAACTGATGCAATCCAAAGACCAGTTGCAGCAACATCAGAGTTAGCCTCTGCTAAAGACACACTGGAAGATCTATTTAAGAAGATGGAGCAAAAAACCCAAATGATTGAGACCTAAAGAGAAGAGATATCTTCTTTGAAGATTCAGTTAACAGAGGCTCAATCCGAGGTCACTAAAATCTCAGAGGAGAAGGAGAGGATGTCCAAAGAAGCTCAAGAGTTTCAAACTCTTTTAGATGTAAAACTCTCCGCCTTACAGACTACTCATGACACAGTGGAATCACAAGCTTCCCAAATCAAGTAGTTGTAAGACCAACTGGCATAGTCATGGTCTGTTCCTCCAAGCCCTAATGTTCCACTGATCCCTTCTCTCTCAAATCAGGACTTGGTAGTTCTCCAACGACCGGCTACCTTGTGTCCTTTGTTCCAAGATAAAGTGGAAAGATTGCAGTCCAGGATGGATATGCTATGGTCTACATTTGAGCATTTCTAGGAATATGTCCCTCCGGACCATTCTTTCTTTGTCCACTATCAATTGCAGAAGTTGGCCTTTTACATGAAGCTTTCAACAATGGATCTTCCTCTTCCAGAGGATGGTTGAAGTAGGGCTTGGTCTCTTGAGTTACTGACAGAAGTGGTTCGTATGGTGTTTGAAAATTCTGTGACGTCGGATACTATGTTGTTGTCATATATGTATCTACGAGGTGATCTGTTGATTCCAGATGAAGTAGATATGGCGTGGTATGTGGGAGATGTGGTTTTACAAGTTGTTTTGTATGTCAACTATTTGGAGTTGCGAATAGATGACATGCTCCAGAGTTACTCCTCAAAAGTGGCTACTTGCCCTGATAATTCCTGGCACTCAATGATTGATTCTGTGGTCTTGAATCAACGTCAAAACACAGCTTCTACCTATGTATAGAGCACCATCCATTTGATTCAACCTTTTTTTATGTCTATCAGAGAAAATCTATCTTAGGTCCCTCTGTTCCTAGCCTATTGTACTACCAACAAATGGCTCACCGCTATGATACCTATCTTTCCCTTTATCAAACCAATTCAACAGAATCTTACCCCTTCTTTTCCAACCTCAATCTTTTCCTCAAATTCCCATATTTACCTATTGTTCTTTATCGAAGATAGAGTATTTTCCCCTTCTCCACCATGCCCTTCTCCATCTATCCATGTACCTTCTACCTTTCCTATTTGTCAATTGACACCCTTCCTCACTGATTCCCTAAAATTTTCAGCCAATTCTTTTTTAACTTATTCCTCCTTTTATGATTTTTCCTACCCCTCTCTTCATCCTCTTTTACTTATTCCATTTCCATCTCCTACCACTTCTATCTCTCAACCCCCTCAGTTGGTTAGTGAATATGAAGGGTTTGATCAGCAGATTCCAAGAAGAAGAGGATGGAGCTCGACTGATTCTCTTACAGGACCTCAGATAAACTGGCCAATAATTCCAGGGGATTGGATAACTGCCAGTCAAGCATACCAAAACTACCTTCATTTTGCTCACCAATATTCACAATCTCTAGATCCTTCAGTGAGATTGACAGCTCATTTTGCTTGGTATCTAGCATACATGCATAGGCATTCCCATAATGATCAAAAGGCCATTCCCAAGCTTTGTATGAATGTCAATGTGAACATTGACTCCCACCAGTTGGATGTCCTGTATTTTCATGCCCTATGTCTCCCTAGCAAATACCTTGTTTTGCTAGAAAGGATGTGCTGCCTGCAGTTCTTTCAAAATCCTCCAAGGACATTTGTAGATGAATCCTTCTCCATGGATCGCTTTTGAAACCACCAAGCCTTCAAAAGGGATCATCTTCATTGATGCCTTTGCAATGTATTTTGGATGATTCTTAATGATATATTATCTCTTTTTGGAGGTGTTATTCAGATGGTTGTGTTAGTGTTTGTGTGTGTGTTGTAATACTTGTATGTGATGAGTTCGTGCTGATTGAGAATAATCTGTTTGAGAGCTCTTTTTAAAAGATTGATGGTGGATGAAAAGCCTATGGTGGAAAGCTGAAGAGAATCTCTTATATCCTTTACAAATTTGTTATGGTTTTTAAATTATTAATCAGATGAGTTATTGAATAATGGAAGTTTTCCTTTAGTAGTTTTTTCTATTAGATACAGGTGATAAGTTGGGGTCGTGGTTTGGAGAGATTTTTGAAGATCCTACGGAAGATCCAAATTGATCTCTTTAATGAACTTATATTATTCTTTGCCTTAGGTCGCGAGGACGCTTCCTTTCTAAGTGTGGGTATATGTTGAGAGTGGAAAAAGATTGAATTTTTGACTGATTTTTGTTGTTTTTGAGGTCTACATGATTGTTCTTTGATGGATTTAGAGTGATGTATGATTGATAACTGAAGTGTTTGAGAGTGTTTTGGATAATATTGATTATGTTTTGGAAGTTCATGATGATTCTCAGTGGAGATATAAAGCTCTATTGAGGTTTTGATTGGTTATGTATACCTTCTGTATAGCTTCTGTTTTATTCTGATTGTCTTCTGTATGAAGCATGGATTGATGATTGATGAATATTGAGATATTTTGGAAGCTTATTGAATAGTTTTTGATAGTATGGAATGGTTTGAGTATGAGTTATGAGGTTCTGATGACCTTCTGTAACCCTCTGTAGACCCTCTGTCTCTGCTCCGTCCCTGTACTGTAACTGTAACTGTACTGTAGCTGCTCTGGTACCGTACTGTAACTGTTCTGTAGACCTTCTGTAAGTGTTCTATAGAATGTATGTGCGACTTTGGGAAAGTTTTCTAATCTTTGGAAAGGATGAATCTAAGTTCAAAAGAGCTAAAACAAGTGGAAGAAGCAGCTACTAAAGACTAAAGAGAAGACTAAGTGACAGTGACAGTAGTGAGCTGTGAAAAGACACTGTAGTGGCTCTGGTGACTCTTCATATCAGACATACCTCTTGGGAGGTGCATCCACGACCTAAGAAGGAATTTTAAAGGGTTATTATGAGAGTATTGTAGTGAGGAGATGATGTACTATTGATGGAGAGAGAGAGAGAGAGCCAGAGGTAGTCAATTCTATCAAAATAGTGTAACTGTATATGAGAGATTGATAGAGAGAACTATGAATACATTGAAGATGAATATTATGTGATTGATTTCCATTCAAAGATGGTGTATTATTTTGTGTTCTTTGTTATATTGATGGATTCTATGAAGATGTTGAAGATTATGGTTGATTCTATCAAATCCGTGGGAGATATCTACTATGATGCTGTGTGAAGATTTGCTATTTTCTTTGTTTTGTTGATCAAAAGAATGAAATAAAAGCTTGTTGATGTTACAAGATAGATTTTCTTGCAAGAGAATTCCCTTTTCCTTGGTGTTCCTCTTGGGGCTCCATCCTAGCATAGTAATGGTTCTGCACAAGCATAGATTCTCACTTGCAAAACAATAACTAAAAGCCCATACCCAAACAAAGACAAACAGAGACCCTAGAACCTCGATGGGCCAATCTAGCCAATAAGGGAAAAAAGGCCACACCACAAAAACATGTATATATTGCATTCGGACATCATCTAGTCAAAGCAGAATGCAACAACATCAAGCTACAAATGTGAGGATGACTAGAGATGAGAGTCCTGACGATAGATGCACCTTGAACGACACTGCACAAATGACCCAAGACATTAGTAGAGAATCCACATTTGGTTGTGTAGTTGGGGACTCAAAGACATGTATCACAAGGCTTGAACTTATAAGCTAAGACTCGAAAGATGAAGACATAGTACCGCCTGCTTATCTTAGGGTCAACAAACTCATTGCAAAAATAGAGCATAGTGTTGATGCTCTCATCGATGAAGGAGCAAATTTTAATAACTTGACATATGAATCATGGACTTGACTAGGCCAACTCTTAATCCTTACAGGGACACCCACAAGCACTTATAGGGAAGCGCATGATCCTTGTAACTATTGAAAGTGAAAGCTTGCATATCCTATTTTATGTTCCTCCAAATAGTGCAAATTGTTGAAAGGAAACTCTCCTAGGAAGACCCTTTAAAAGGGCGATGAAGTGTGAGGCCAATTATCTAGCATAAAGGATACACTTGACACTACCGGGTGTGAGAATAATCACAAGCTTTAGTAAGGGTGACCTCATCAAACCTTGAGGGAAAGACAAGGAATATTTTGACACACCAGGCAAGCCCAATAACGAGAGCAAGGACTTGCTGAAAGAGCTGATACAAGCGTATGTTGAACAAAGAGAACTAACGAGCGAGACCATGCCTGAAACAAGAAGGTTAGGAGACAATGCCAAGCATAGGCTTTGGACTTACAAATATAGTAGAAGATCACAAAAGAAGCCCAAGCCTTATAGACAAAGGTATCGACGGAGAGCCAGCACAACGCTGTGATGGATATCCAAAATGTTTCTAGGTGCTTAAGGGTATTATGCAGGTAACCAATGGATTTGGGTATCAAAACCCCTTACTAAACCACCTCTGTTAGAGTTGAAGGCAAGATTGTATCAAAAGCAAAGAAGCACATGAGAAATTCTAAACGAAAATCCAAGTCTCAAGACAAGAAACCAAACATGACTATTCGAAAGATAGATCCTCAGCCTAGCATGCTTAACAAGCAAACATTAGATGTAACCGTTGAGTGTGCACAAAGTCCACTAGTGCCCAATGAGCCTTTGAATTCCCAAGAGGATAATGAGCACCACATGCACAACGTTGCTCAAGATAAGGCTAATTGCTCAACAAAGAAAATGGTAAAATTATCTAATAGCCACAAACAAATCTTTCAGCCAGTGCCAAGTCCACCTAGCAGTCCCAAATCTCCTACACCCTCTTTCCCTAAATGGACACAAGAAGCACGATAGCAGTCGTCAAGTATAGCCGCTCAATCCCAATCTCTATCTCCATTTGAGATTCCAAATGTCAAATATGTGGGTCATGACACCACCCCTAATTCTCAACCTAAGGATATGCCTGTGCAATGCACCGTGCTCCAATCTGCACAGATGAATGTGCAAAGGGCAACAAAAGACACAACCACTTCTGATTTGCTTAAGGATTGGATACCATAGTCAACCAATAGTGGCCAGTTCACTGAACTAGCCATTACTATTTCCAATTAAGAATCACAGCAGTCACAGCCTTTGGCCAGGATGACGCCCTTTGTGGAATGTGTCCTTAGCAATTCACCTATGAAAGAGGTGTCGCAACCAACATCCTTGACACGTCCAGTGAAAGGTGAGAAGGATGAAAGCATGCACAAGAGAGCTATGGTGGGAGAGCAAGAGCAAGAAAGACAGAGAGAACAAATGAGAACTCCAACAGTCATAATGTGTGACCGGGCCTTCCTTTATTTAAACTGTCACTAAAAGAATAAAGAATGAAGCGATGGTGATGGGCGCTTGCCACCTCTAGTGTGCAGTGGTGGGTACTATTAGTGTAGTAATACATGGGTGGCTAGGCAGAGGCACCTTTACCCCCAACAACCTCCCACTTAAAGGAAAATCTCCCCCAGTGAGGAGGAAAAATAAAAAGAAAAGATAGTACAATGTACACATGTACAACAGGATGAGAAAAAACATCATCTCATCCAACACCCATCAATCTCTTGAGGAAGGCAAAGCACTCAATAGTGAGGCTTTTCGTGAGAAGATCTGCAAGATTTTCATCAGTGGAGATCTTGACAAGGTCAATAGACTTGTCCTCCATGACCCCACATATGAAGTGATACCTCACCTCGATGTGTTTCGTCTTCGCATGGAAGATTGGATTCTTGGCTAGCTGAATAGCACTCATAGAATCTAAATGTAGTGTAGGTATATAATCAATCCCAAGGTCATGAAACAAATGGCCCAACCATATGGCCTCCTTGCAAGCCTCAGTGGCTGCAATATACACGGCCTTAATGGTAGAGAGAGCTGTACACTTTTGAACTTTGGACATCCAAGAGATAGCACCTCCAGCATAGGTGAATATATAGCCAGAAGTGGACTTTCTACTATCTTCATGTCCTGTATAATCGGAGTTTGTGTATCCCACAATGCCTGTATCTTTGTTGCCATAGAAAATATACATATCTACTGTGCCCTTCAGGTATCTCATGATACCCTTCACGGAATCCCAATATTTCTTACCAGTTGTAGCCATATAGCGTGCCACAATGCCAACTGCAAAGGCAATATCTGGACGAGTGGCTATCATGGTATATATCAAACTACCCATGGCTGATGCATAAGGAAACTTGGCCATCTTGGCCCTGCGCTCATCTGTCTGTAGATAATCGGTCTGTGAAATCTTCACATAAGAAGGTAATGGACATCCAATAGGCTTCACGTCCTGCATGCAAAAACGCTCAAGGACTTTATGAATGTACCCCCTATGTGAGAGGTAGAGTAGTCCCTGATGCCTGTCGTGCTTAATTCGCATACCAAGAATGTGAGAGGCCTACCCCAAATCCTTCATCTCAAAGTTCTTCTTCAGCTGAGATTTAAGAGCATCTAGCTTATCATGAGCTTTCCTTGCTATCAGCATATCATCCACATAAAGTACCAAAATAAGCAATGAGCCATCATGGAATGTCTTCATTTAAAGACACGGATCCATAGCACTCTTGTTGTAGCCCTGTGACTGCATAAAGGCATCAAATTTATGATACCACTCCTTGGGTGCCTGCTTCAAGCCATAAAGACTTTTCTTCAACTTGCACACTAGGTACTCTCCCTACCAGGTTCTGCAAAGTCCTTAGGTTGCTCCATGTAAATCCCACCATGCAAATCCCCATGCAAGAATGTAGTCTTGACATCCATCTAATACATGTCCAAGTCAAGCTGTGCGACTAAGGCCAAAACCAAGTATAGGATGGTCATCTTGACCACAAGAAAAAAGAATTCATCAAAATAAACTCCATGCTCCTGTTTAAAACCCTTACCAACAAGTCTTGCCTTATAAGCCGGCTTGGGGTGTCCAAGGGTACTTTTTAGCTTGTACACCCACTTGCATGTTAGATTCTTCTTGCCTACAGGCAAATAAATCAAATCCCAAGTCATATTCTTATGCAGGGAGTCCATCTCAAACTCCATAGCCCTCTCCCAGGAGTGACTGTCACCCCTGCGGATAGCCTCATCGTAGATGAGAGGCTCTCATGCATCTGTAACCATGACATAATGCATCGAGGGCTCAAATCGATCAGGTGGACGCCTAGCTCTAATAGACCGTAGGCTCTATTATATGTCTAGCATCCTGTCTAACACCCCAGCTATGTGTACCAAGTGTTGTTGCAGGCTATCCAACTGACCGTGTAGGAGCACGTGGCTCCTCCTGGAATATAACAATGTGTATTTGTACCACCTTCTGAGGTTTCCTAATCATGGAAGGTGATCTATTGATGACATGAATAGTTGTACTAACTACCTTAGCCCAAAAGCTACGTGGTAGGCATGCATGGCTAACCATACTGCGTACACACTCTTGGATGGTTCTATTCATCCGCTCAATCAAACCATTCTGGGGTGAGATATAAGGGGAGGTCAATTGATGCTTAATAACCCTCTCGTCACATAGCTACTCAAAGACATGTGGCACATATTCTCCCCCATTGTGAGTCCTAAGGCATTCCAGCTTATGCCCAGTCTGGTTCTCAACCAATGCAAGCCATCTCTGAAACACAACCAAGACATATGACTTAAGCTTAATGGGATAAGCCCAAACTTTATGCAAAAAATTGTCAATGAACGTCCCAAAATATTTTGCACCACCCACAGACTGACATGGCATGGTCCCACAAACATCGAAATAATGTACCAATGCTAGAGGCTCACTCATGCGCATCCTACCAGACTTCTTATACATATTCCTAGTTTGTTTGCCATAAAGACAATGCTCACATGAATCAAAAAATGAATAGTCAAGGGGTAGTAAGTAATCCAATCCAAAAAACATTTTCATTCCCTTCAAAGACATATAGCCCAAATGGGCATGCCAAAGAGATACATGTGGGATGGAACTGACTGACAAAACATGGTCAACGAAGGACCCATCAACTACAAGAGGATAGAGGCTGCCAGCCTTGGCACCTCTAGCAAGCACAAGTCTGCCATGGGTGATCTTCCAGGCAAAATCCCCAAATGAAACATGAAATCCAACATCATCAAGCTATCCTGCAGACATAAGACTGCATGTAAGCGTAGGTACATGACGTATATCCTGTAATAGAAAAGCACTGCCAATAGAGAACTACAGTCGTGCATCCCCAATGCCAACAATAGCAAGTGACCTGTCATCACCCAAGTGAATTGAACTAGAGATAGTGCGGTAGGAATGGAACCACTCACGACATGGTGTAACATGAAATGAAGCACCATAATCCAAAAGCCAGCATTGTGCATACATAGAGTGAATCTCAATCAACGGTGTAGCATCACAAGAACTAGCTGCAAGTATGTACTCCCCATCGGAGTCATCAATCTACATGGCATTTATCTCCTCGATTTTCACACTGGATTTCACAGGCATAATGCTGTAATCAGAGGAATTTTCATGTACTTTTTCTTTTCCCTTCTCTTTGCACTTCTCATTGCACAACTCATGACACTGTGGAGGTATATGACCCTTCTTGCCGCAATGATGACATGTCACATTAGCATTTCTCCTAGAGACTTGCTGCGCAACTTACCATGTGAGTTAGACCTAGATTTCTACGAGTCTCTACCATGGCCATTCCCATGGTCATTCTTTCCATTACCATCTCTACCTCTAACAGTCAAAGCATGTGACACACGAGAGGCATCCAAGTCCTTATGGTTGATCTCTTCCAGCAGAAGAACACTCTCTACATTAGGAAAGTTCAAAATAGTAGCATGAGCACATAAGGCAGTGCGAAATACATCCCATGACTCACTCAGAGTCCCAAGAAAAAATAATGGAGTAACCTCATCATTAAAGGTAATGCCTTGCAAAGTCAAGTTTTTCAGAAGAGCATAAAACTGGCTCAAATAAGCAGACATTGTCATATTCTCCTTCATGCACAGATCCATAAGCTGCTTCAGCCAATACATTTGATTGACTCGACTTTTCTTGTCATAGAGGTTCTTAATTTTATCCCAAAGCTACTAAGCACTCTGTGCTTCCTCAATTGCATCAAAAATTTCTTGCTATTTTCTGCTATAAACAGCCAAAATACCACCAAAACCAAGGCAAAATGACCACAAACTGATAGCTAATGATGCTGTCTACCAAGTACCATCAGAAGTACATAAAAGCAGGATGATTCAGCATGAAAATTCCATGACATCAGTCCATGCATAACTACTTGCTGTAATAAATTACAGCCAGGTACAATGAGAGCAAATTGTAGGCAAAATGAATGCACCAAGTCAACCACTGACTGTCAAAGCATAACCAGCATCAAGTGGGCATAAATTAGCATATGATAGTCATATAGACATCGAGAAAACACCCAAGCATGTCAAATGAATCTGTCAGTAAGCTGGCACACCCCCCATGTAATAGGAAAAAGTGTACACAACACTAGCAATACCTAACACAAAGAGGTGTATGCTCAGGGAGTGCAAAGCCCAAATTAGCTCAAGTACATCTGTGAGGACCACCACATATCAACCATGCAACATCCAAGTGAAGATCCCAGTCTCAAGTATCTGAATGCTCAAGTAGCATAAACCGCTTGCTCAATGTCTATCAAGCTTATCAAGACGCTCCCACTGGCACAAAAGCCATAAATATGAAGCAAAGAAGCTCAACAATGGCATATGATAGCATCGGTGTGAGAAGATCCAAGATCAAGCATCAATAAGACCTCATGAGCATATAGGTCATGTAGCATCCATACATAGCATCCATAGACATCAAGTACATCCAAACTGTAACTCTGGCAAGTTTAGAAATAGCCAAAGTAAGCTCTGGGCAATCAAATGTCAAGCCAAAGCAAGGCTCAGTGGCATCCAACTCCAAACAATGTAACAGGCATGTAGTAGTGGCATAGGCCAAGCATAACAAGACTGGTCAGACATAAACAAAGTACATGCCATAAGTACATCAGAGATGAAGATCCAAATGCTATGCAAAGTGAGCTCAACCTCAACCAATGATTCGAGAGCAAATCCAAGCTCTATGTCGATCCTTGAGAGTCACTACATCAATGTATACATCCAAGACATAGCCTGAATCCAACATGCATATCCAAACATAAGCAAATAAGCTTCAGCCCTGAATATTCTAGTAGCAAATAAATGTCCAAAACTGAGCAAATAGTGGCTCAATCCAAGCTCAAAACCATAGACAAACCATAGGCATACTTTCCCATATGTATAGGCACCAACCGGGCATAATCGGGCATCAAATGACTATGTAGCATAAGCATAAAGTGTAATGATAGAGGGCTCCCTTGTTTTGGAATAGTCAATGACTGAGAAAATTCAGCCCCAAAAGCATCTCATATCATAGGCATACATTCCCCCAGCATTTGGGGAGCATTCGAGACCCCAATCGAGCAACCAATGTCAATGCCAACCAAGCATAAACATAAAGTGCTGATGTAACACTATTTGTGGCTGCCTGTGGACTGTGGAAGATAATCCTAGATTGAGGTAAATCAGTCCACAAATCAATGCCAATGATAACCACTAACATTAGGAGAGTTTTGAGGTCTCGAAAATGCCTTTTAGGAGATAGAAAGAGAGTGCTCTAGACCAATAGGAGCAAAGCCTCCGTAACAGAACTCCTATTTTAAAAAAGGTAAAAAAATATTTTACAAAAAGATACATATATAATAATATTACGAATTTGTATTATCAATATCTATTTTTAGCCTCTTATATTTGTGATTATGACATTCTTTGCATTCATGATATACAGTCATGGCCTCTTTTATTTAATGATATGTCTGAATTAATGATAATGACATGTTTACTCTAAATTCAAATTAGTAAAAAGCTTGGCACATTTTTTTTCCCTCCTTTCTTTTGTCCCTCTCGTGTATTTCTCTCCTTTCTTTTGTCCCTCTCGTGTGGTAGCCTAATCTTCTCTGTCTATCTTTGTGCTATGGATATAGAAATTCGACCTTCAACAAGGCGTCCAAGCTCCCAAATCATATCCATATCAATATTTAACTCATTTCAAAAAGATGGAAGATGGATTCCTACAATCATTAGCAAAGACAGTTGGATCACCGTACAACAGACAAAAGTGAAAAAAATGCAAAGATATGAGAGCTCGTTCATCTTTGCTTGGAAGGGTAGAATCCAAGATTTCAAGCTTGGAGTAAATAAGAATAGCATAAAAGAGGTTTTGGTGCAACATGTGTTTATGCATAGAGAGCTATATTTGGAACCTGGGAGTTCAAATCTTCCAATGCATAAACCGAATTGCAAGGATCTAATTCTTAAAGTCTTTCTTTTCTTGATGTTGGTTTAAGGTTTTCCATTATAACATTTGTTCATTTGTCTTGTAGATGTCCATCTCTCTAATCTTGAGGAATGGCTACCGGTCAAGTCTATTGTTGATGTGATTGATGTGATGCATGGCTTGTTTGGAGAAGAGATGTACAAAGGTAGAAAGAAGATAGAGCTTGTAGAGAATGGAATATTCTTTGATGACCATTCTTATATTGTCCCCCATGCAACGTAGCCAATGGGGATCAATACCCCCCCTTCCTGTGCTAGATTTTTCAAGCTTTGAGTGGTGTTTGCCAAGTCCAGCATTAGTGAGGGCTATAGATGTAAAATATTTTCTGAGATACATAGAGCATTAAAACCTAGTATCTCATGTAGGCTAAGCAAAGTTACTTTGTTCATGCCTAGTAATATATTTGTTGACTTCTTTTCTAATGCTGAGATAAGAAAATCAGAGGCTATGCTTTCAGTGAAGAGACTAACACATTATCATGTTGTACAATTTGTTGATGAGGGATGGGACACTAGGATAGAAGGGAAAATTATATGTAAGATAGATCAAAACTCTATAGCTTGTAAATATATGATTGCTATTCAAAATTTCATCCTTAGCTTTTATTACAGTAGATGGCATTATGTTGGCGATAGTCTGGTTGCTTTAGACCAAAATCTTGATAATTTTAGCAAAGATCATATAGTGGATCTTGATGTTTGGTACAATGAGGACATTATTGCAATCCTAAAGGTTAGATCATCATGCACACTACATTAAGTGAGGATGGATTTACAGAATGAATATATTGAACTACCATACTCATTTGTGTTTCAACTTAATAACAAACGGGTAAGTTTTTATTTCATATTATATTCATTTAGGTGTATATTTGATTTCACTTCTTGATTAATAAATATTTGTAACATAATTTTTTTTACAGATATCAATGAGGAGAGAGAAGAATATACAATGCAAGGACATCGAAGAAAATATCTCTTTACTATCAATGTAACTACTTTTTTGAGAAGGAACATCCTTTCTAGGAGTCCTTTTGCCTATCTTTGATGCTTTGGTTGTTGAAGGCATAGCTTCACCTGCTGTAGCTACATGCACCTCCTCTCCTTCAATGTCCAAGCCCCCACTTCTTGTCGGTTTTATACAATTGGATCATTATGTACTTCAAGAGCTTTGCTCTTATATACCAAATGTGCTCACTTGTATAGCAATGCCTTGTAAACTATCATACAATTGTAAGAAAATATTTTTAGTTCATTGTTATTTTTACAATGGAATATTTTGCAATAAAACTCTATCTTAAAGTTTAGTATGTTTCACATTACCTTTATAAGTTTATCATCATTGAGATAAATAAATTGAACGAATCTTCTAGCATTTACAATTACTCTCCAGCCACAAGAGTAACTATCATCCTAATGCAGACACTGCAATCAACAAGAGTAACTTGTTTATGGTAGTTTTTAGAATAAATTTTCTTAGTATGTTCAAACCATATTAATCAAGAACTCATCATAACTTGTCTATATTGCATTGTTGCAAGTAAGTTAGAAGGCATGGGAGGCCTTTTCTCTAGCACTTCAATCAATCTTTTGCAAGCTCTGTACCAAAAAGGTAATAAATTTAGAGTTATTACAAAAGAAAGATCAAAATATTTAGATTACTTGCAACAAAAAGATCAAAAGATCAAGGAGACCCTAGATTATATAACTTACAACTTGGCATTTCCATGGCTTCCTTTTATAGAATTGATGAGGAAACATTGCCTCTCCACTCAGTCCATTCCAATTAGGCTCCAATGAGAACTAAAAACAAAAATATTTCAATAATCTAGCAAAACAAGTCCTCATAAAATCTAAAAACATATCAAATTACTTAATTTTCATTGTATGGAATTAGAAGAAGATCCAAATATTCAAAGTCAATTGAATTGAACCAATGGTCAAAAGCACTTGCATTAAGCTCACTCCTCATATAGTATGAGATGGATGGATCAAGAAACTCAATCTTTTGTTGTATATCAAAGGGGAGCTCATGCATTACACACCTAGCAAAGGAATGGAGATAGTAAGCATCAACATGAAAGTCTTTTGCTAGAAAAATATGGTGAGTTTAAACAAATTTTGGTAAACTATACCTCATCCCAACAATAAGAATCGAGTCATTTACTTCTCTCACTTTATTTTAGAGAATTTGAACACAATCAAAGTCCAAAAATATCATATTAGATCTCTTGTTAATATCAGAGGTAAAAAGCAAGAAACATTGAAGCCCTTAGGGTCATCCCTTTCAAGAAGGGTAGATAACTCCTCTTCAAAAGATGGGAGTTTTTCTGTTTCCTTTTCTTCTTCCTTCTTTATTTTAAACTCCCTCCATTTATCTCCCTGCTCTACTGTGGCCTTTTTCTCTTTCTTATGCTGTCTTGTGTCATTTTCATGTGTAACATCTTCAACCTTCAGACCATCATCATTTTTCTTCTTTCTATATGGAGGCACATTTAAAATATTGAAAGCCTTAACATCAGAAAGAGGGACCAGCTCAAGGACCTTTGAGAACCTGTATCTCAATCTCCTGAGAATAATCATGTCTTTATCCATAAGCGTAAGCTTATGTGCATGAGCCACATAGATATAAGAATCTTGGAAAAACTCAATCAAAAATTCATATGTAGCCTCCTGAATACAGTTGAGACCTGCCCTACTCCATCTAAAACTATGTAGACTATGCTTGTCAACACAGATTTCTCTGAAAAGCCTCTGAAAAGACAACTTTGGAATTACATTATTCAGAGCCTTCATTGCACTTCTAATCTCCTTAAGGCACCTCACATGCTGTGAGAACCTTCTTCTTGGCTTTGATTTCCTTGAAAGTTTGGAAGGCTTGGAGGATTGATCTATCTTTGAAGCAAGACCTCTAGGATCAACTTTCTGCTTCCTTGTAGTGGACTTAGTTCTAGCCATATGAAACATCCCAAAAAACAAATAATACTAAAAATTTAGGAAATATATCCTAATCTCTCATATAAATATATCTACAATCACGAAGCAGCAGGAAAACAGTAATCACAAAGTCTAAATACGATCTCAATAAAATAGTACGAAGATGTATGAAACGCGAGTAGGCCTTGAAGACAAAGGGAACTCAACATCATATTGTATTTCATACAGCACAAGGGGAACAATGTAGGCTCAAGTTGGATGAAACACAAAATGGCCTTACTTGGAAAAAAGAACATAACACCGTTCGTGTTTCATAAGTCACATGACAAATATGGCAATCCTAGTCATGTTCAACTCATCTATTCTATGAGATATCTTCACCTTTAACCTTCTATGAGAATCAACTCATCCTTTAGACTACTTTTCGGGCAAAATTATTTACCCTAGACATATTTATCCTTCTTGATTGATATTTTTAAAAAAATTTAAATTTGTAGTATATGTTTTTCCAACAAATACACATGCATTTGAAATATTAAAAGAGATTCTTTCATTTCAACTTAGTTATTTACTTGAAGCTTGAAGTTCTATAATTTATGAAACTTAAAAGAGATTCAAAGTTCTATAATTTTTGGGGATGATTTAGTAGGAGTGTTCAAGTGGTTCAGAACTTACTCATATTTTAGAAAAAAACTTACATTCTTGAGTGTTGAGTGCATATGCTGTCAATGAAACCTTCTTTGGTACCCTTGCATGGAAGAATAATTTTGTATTGCGATCAAATTAGTGTTGTATTGGTGTGGTTGAGCATAGAGAGGGTTCTGTCTTTGAAAAAACTCTTTTGCGGTTCAAAAATTGGGTTTATAATGATGTTGCTTTACACAAGTGGCTACTGTAATGCATAATTAATTTCACATGTGCGACTGAAGACTATTTTGCTTGGAAAGTTGTGCCACGTGTCACTTACTTTTTCGGCATGGTAGCACTTTTATGGATCTGATTTTTAATTTTTGGCATTTTTCTTTTTCATTTTAAGCGCATGTCCTCCGAATTAGTGCAACGTACTGTTTGATCAAACGTACGGTGACCGTTGGCATATATATATGAACACTCAGGTTCAGGTCTTGATTACTATTTCTTTCATGTGTCTTGTCTTGTCTTCGACCAGCTTTTTATCTTGTAAGCATCACAGGCCAAACCAAGCATATGCTTACAAGATGCTTACAAGAAACCATTTATTCTCAGGAGCAAGGTCTGCAAATATTAGGTATCACACTTTTCTTAATATTTTTCTCTATAATCTTTAATTTTAAGGCATTAAAGATGTTAGTTGGTTTAAAAGGAGAAAGATACATCAGGGACTTGAGAATTTTGTATTGGTTTTACTTCGTTTTTCTAGCAATATTGGTCTTGTAAACATGTAAAACGATGGGGTTTTGATGTTCTTGAGGCATTGTTTTGTTCAAATTTTTCAGATGTATAAAACACAAATTCTTCAATTTTTTTTATAAGTAACGTGTGAAACGTGAATCTGTGAACTGTGAGAGGTGGTCTAAATCATTGTTTTTGCATTTCATGAGTCCAAAATGTTAAACAAAGTTTGATCGATGAGACTTGGGATTTCATTATGAAAAGGGGGGGATACTTTCAGAGGAAGAGTACTTACAAATTCAATAGAGACTTGGTATTGATAACATGGGGTATGAAGAGAAACTGAAGTCTCCATTAGAGGAGAAACCAAAAAGTTCAATAAATCTATATGATGATAGTCTTCTTGAAGAAGATGAAAGCCCTAAGGTATGAAAGATAATTCTAAGATATCCATTGTGATTTATATTAGAGTATGTTATGCACTATACACAAATATTTTTGGATACTTATCTATTGACACCTTATACTATTGTGGTTTATTATGCAGATAGAAATTGAAGATGCATACAAATTTCTTGGAAGAGCCAAGGGCTCAAGGCCATTGAAGCTTGGAAAAAGTCAAGGCCTTGATCATTATATTGGAAGCTTAAATAATCAAATAGTTGCAATTTATCATAGCACATTGTCAAGCTCTCCAAGTTATCAATAATGGCTTTGAAAGCTATCTCCAAGGTGATTGGATCCCAAGCTTTCAATAGAGGTTCAGACAAGATAATTTTGGTGGAGAGGGAAGAAATTGTAAGAGTTTTGGCTTCACGCCTAGATATAATGGAATCTAGGGCAGGATACTTTGGAGTTCTTACCTCTTATTTTCTCTCCCATGTAGGAGATGCCAAGAATTTGAAGCTCCTTCCATGCTATAGGAAACAAGAGTTTCTAAAATGTAGAGGTCTCATCGAGTGGGATGAAACAAAAGATTCCCTTAGAGGACCTAGTGAATTCCCTGAAACTAAAGACTCTTCTACAACAGACTCAGACTAAAAGATGTTAAGGGTTTCTTGAAATCCATCTTTTTCCATCTCTTTGTCTAGTTTGTAACCATTTAGAATATCTTTGCTTTTCATAAGAGTTTAAATATCCCTCTTTTCTTCTTTGAGTAATAGTAGATATAGTCCTTGGCAAAGATGACGTATTACATGATGCGATTGTGTCATTGAGCTTGAATTTGTGCCAAATTTGTTTGTAGAACCATTGAAAAACCTCTAATAAACTGTTTGCTTTGTATCTTCCACCTCCATGTCTTGTGTGTCTAAAGTATTTTGTTCTTGCTTGATAATGTGATTTTTCTATACCTTGGGTTGACCAAATAGATAGAGATCCATATTTCTTGATAAAATATGGAGCATGGTTGTCTAAAATATGCTGCATACTTAACAAATAAAGAAATTCAATTAGAAAACCCTATATGAGTCAGACAATAAAGAGACATACATATGCAAAATTCTTACCATATATTGAGTGAAGTGTTGATAATCCCAAGCTTCTGTAATTGCCTTTAAAAAAAGGCTCCCATGAAAGTCTAGGAACCTTCTAGCCTTCACTCCACCAATAGATGGGTTTTTGGGGACACAATTGCCATCCTTAGACTTTTAAAGATCTAGTTCAATAACAACATTACCACCATGCAAACGAATTGCATATAAGACTTTTTCAATCTTTGTTATAGCATTTGTTCTAGCTGATAATGGCTTTAGCTTCCATGCAAATCCTATATAAAGATGAACAAGCTTTTCAATTATCCTAAAAAGTACATGAAGTGTACAGATATGGGCATTTACTAAAGGAATATCTAGGATTGGCTTAAATTGTGGATCCTTGTTGTGCCTAGAGGGAGCTCTATTCCAATTACTTGACTTAAACTCTCTGGCTGGGGATATGCAATATAGGCAAGGAGATCTAGAGTTGGCTCCCTTTGATACATTGTACATACATTTAAGTGTCTTTAAGTCACCAGCTATGTGCCACTCAATCTTATAGTTCCCAAATCCTTCGTCAAATAGCTCTTCTCTTCCTTGTTGTCTCTTAATAACATCAGGTATTGGTATTCGATGAAAAACCCAATATAATATATCAAAATCCTTTGTATCTACTTCAAATGCTCTTAGCCACCAGATGTTGTATTCCGATTGAACACTGAATGACATTGAGTGATTGTAATGATCTGATGTAAGTGCTCTATTCATCAAGGTAATAGAGACCCTCTCTAGTTTTGTAGATTTTAGAATCTCACTTTCATCAAGTTTAACCACAAATCTAGCCACTCCTTGTGCCTCTTCTAGTGACAAGTCATAGAATCTAATCATTAAGCATTGCAGGGTGGGCAAGTCAAGGAAAATATTGTTAAATTCATTGAATACAACTTTCTTTTTCTTGCCCTTGAAGCTAGCCTTGATATGGAAAGGCTCACCCATAATCTCCATTACCTTGTTATTCACTCTCTATCTAATAGTTCTAATCACAGATGGCCTTGGAAGTATGCAATTATGTACTTTTCTTTGCTTCATATTTGCCTGTAAAAGCTAGAAAAGTTGTATATAAGCATCTTGACTGATACCAATATTATCTAGTGTCTTCTGTACTAACTCAGTATCCAAAGAGAGATCCTTTATAAATGACTCCAAGCATTGTTTCTTTGCCTTTTTAAATTTCTTCCTCTCCAAAAAATCTTTTGAAACTACTGAAGGAGGAAGATGATAATAAAAGTGAGATGCTTTGAAAGAATCTCTTTGACTTGCATTCAGTTGAAGAAGAGACCTAAACAAAATCAACATCACAAATCAATACAATTAATTATAAACAAAGTCATATTTCATATTTTTAAAGTGGAACAAAAATGTACCTTGCTGCTTGGATTCTTTTACTACAATCACCTCCTCCTCGTCTAAGACTCTTAATATTTCTAAGAGCCTTTTGTCGATTTCAAAGTCCTAAAGTAGTTTGCTTTCATTGGTAAGATTTGATGCCTTTCTCCAACAAATGAATCTTTGTTGATAGTCTTCTAGCTTCTGTAGTAACTCGTTATATTTTGATAAAAGATGGTTCTCCAATTTGAGGACATTCTTTTCAGCAACCAAGTTAAGTGTATAGCCTAGAAACCCATTATAACCATCACCAATGAACCTCAATAATGAAGAGCTATTATAGAAAGAAGGAGTGCTATTTTTGCTAGGATCTTTGGGATATAGCCTGCCATCTAACCAAAGATCAAGATTCTTCTTTCCTTCAAACCTGAGTATATGTTTCGTAGACTCTGTAACAGTAATGGGTTTTGTTCTCTTCCTTATTGGTTCATACTCACTATCCAACTCAATATGAAGATGATAGAGAGGCCTTTTACTAGAGCTATAGAGATCATTGGATGATTGATCCATAGCTAAGGATGTGATTAGAAGATTGGATTGAAGAAGTATGCGAATTAGAAACTAGAAGGAAAACGAAGAAGAAACTAGTAAGGATGGAAAAGAAAGAAGAGAGTGAGAATGGAGGGAAGTAATCAAACGTTGAAAAAAATTCAAATTGAATATTAATTTTCACTTTAATGAGGATGAGTAAGATCTTGATTATGGCAATCTTTGTCACCTTTATGGCGGTCTAGATTTCTAGGTTTGATGTGACCCCGATAATATCACGACAATGACTTATTAATTTTTTAAATATATTTACTTACTAAAATATAAATTTTTTTAAAAATAAAAAATGACTTTATTTTTTAAAATATTTTCTCTCTCTAGGATCACTTACAAGGCATTTTCGAGGCCTCAAAACTCCCCTAATGTGTCAAGCATTAGGACGATGTTTCCAAGTGCCAAATGGAGTGTTTTCAAGTTGCCACTGAGTGCCAAGGGAGGGCTGAAGTAAAAAACAAATTTTTTTTGCACGTCTTCAAGCTAGCCCAAATAGATATGGGGCATGTGGAAAGGCTGGGCAAGGTCAAGACAAGGTTGGGCGAGTAGTCAAGGACCCCCACGAGCTTCCTCTTGAAGGGCAAAGTCACCGGTAGAGAGTAGGCATCACAAGAAGCAAGAGGACATGGCTGCCTTGCTTCACAAAACCTGTGGACTGAAGTAAAATAATAAAAAAGAGCTCCAATACCTCTGAAGGAATGTCCTGAGGGTGCCCAAATGAGCCGGATAGGTGCTCGAGAAGCTAGGGAGTGATGGAAGCTTGGGAGAGTTGGCTATGGCTGCTAGGAAGGAGACCCAATGAGTATAGGTAATCGATAGGAAGTTGAAGGAGTCATGAACCAAGTCAGAATGCTCGAGTGACCATGCTATGATACCAGTTGAAAGGTGAGAAGGATCAAAGCTTGCACAGGAGAGCTATGGCAGGAGAGCAAGAGCAAGAAAGAGAGAGAGACCAAATGGGAACTCCAATAGTCACAATGTGTGGCCGGGCCTTTCTTTATTCAAACTGTCACTAAAAGAATAAAGAATAAAGTGATGGTGATGGACGCCTGCCACCTACAATGTGCAGTGGAGGGTACTGTCAGTGTAGTAATACACGAGTAGCTAGGTAGAGGTGCCTTTACGCCCAACATCTAGCACTTCTGAAGCACCTAAAGCCTAGGATTGAGGAGAAATCTCTCGAAGATTTGGCCAAGGAGATGGTGCATCTGACCAATGAACCAAATATGAAGTGCCTAATGAAGCTTCATCACAAGCTGACAGCCATCACAGATGTGTACGTCCATGTGGAAATTGGAAGGCCAACACCAGAGCACAAAAAGCTCATAGTCAAGAGCAACAACATGTTTGCTCCCGCTATGTAACTATTGTTGAGGAAGTCATAAAGGACATCCCAAAGGCCACAGCTAGAGACTTACACTTGATACCCTCACTCTATACTGCTCAATGTGAGACAAACAAGGAAAAGCTCGAAGCAATCAAACGAAAAGGGAAAGGACAAGGTAAGTTTGTGCAAAAATTGTACTTTGGCAGCCAAAATTGGCCATCAACGACTAATGACACTTGTTGAGCAAAGGAAAGCCCTTTGGACATCAATAAATGATCCCACGTACATTGCCCCGACCTCATTATAAGTGTTGGAAGCGATCCATGAGGTCCAATTTTCTGCTACTATCCAAAAACATCCCTTGTACGATAAATTGCTTCTAGAAGAAGATCTACACATGGCTAACAGGCTAGGAGAAGGGACCATGATATTTGATGTTAGCGCATATGTCTTTTGACTCACTCAAGACCTTGCAATCTTAGATCTCTATGCTTCCCATCAATACAACCCTGACTTCTTCAGCTAGTTTTGTCCAAGCCTACATGAAAAAAACCCTAAACCGTCTCTTGGTTCTACACTAGAGTCACCTGAATCTCTAGAGCAAGAGAAAAACAACTCTAAACACAACATCCGCTTTGATAAGAAGCAATGGAGGCATGAGAGAAAAATTTAAAGCCTGTTAAAGTGCAGAAAAGAAGAAGGGAAGTGCAAATTTAAGGCGGGAATTGGACCTCATCGGAAGAAATAAAGACAGAATTGGCAAATTTTATGGGCCGTGGACGATGGGATTTCAAAGCGGTTTCAAAGAGCACTTGTAGATTTTTCATAAATTTTCCAGATGCTAGATCGAGCTAGAGTAAGTGATTGGCAGTTTAGGACCTCAAGACGAACTGGTAGAAATTTATGGAATGCAAAACGGGCGTCTAGACGATGAAGCTGAGTAGTGCTAAAAGGAAAAGGGTCAAAGTTTTAAAACTTTGGGCATGGGTGTTGTGGGGGGGCGTTGGACCCTCTTATTGAAAACAAAAAATGTGATTTAGGGGGGGTGCCGTTTTGAATTGGCTCCAGGTAGAATGTGTCGCCCCCCCTTCATAAGGCGACGTTTTTGGTGGGAGGCCCATTGGGGGCTAAAAAAAATAGATGAAACTAATCACAACAATGAACTACAACATTTTTTCACTCTCCAACTCCCCTCTCCATTCATGTAATGATTGCCTGGATGAAGAGCACTGAATTTAGTCTTTCTCTCTCCCTCTCCTCTCTCCTCTAAATCAAGAAGGAAGGAGGATGAAGGATGTTAGTCTGGCATGGACCAGGTTGCTCCAAGATCGAAAGGGGGATCAGAGGAAATGTCCAGTGTCATGGGGGAACAAATGATGGATCCGTTGTCTGCCTGAAACCACTTTATAAAAACATGCAACAAGCAAATAAGCGGTATGTTGAATTTTTACAAAAAAATTTGCATTGTCTTGATGTTTGATGAGTTTAATGATGTGCATATGGAAAGAAAATTTGTATGAATCATGCTTGAAGTATTTTTTAGGGTTGTACATGATAAATTGCAGAACCCGTAGTTGTAATAGTCGTAATTAATAATTAAAAACCCGAAATGCGTCATAAATGAAGGGAAATGAGGGTTTCTTCCGTTTCGGGTTGGGGAATGAAGTTCGTATGGGATAAAGAATTGATTGAAATCAATGATCAATCACAATGAACAGTCAAGACACATAAATGAGAAAATATCACACTTTTATGAAAAAATAAATGGGGAAAAATAGAAAAAATAGGAAAAAAATAGTTTTGGCGCTTAAAAAATTAGAAAAAAATACACTATACATTTGTGAACTTATAACAAGGTTGGAGCATGAGGATTAAGCCTCAGTCAAGCCTTGTTTCTATGTTAGAGTATGTGTTTATCGATTTTTACATGAAAAACTACATAAAAATGAACGTTACACCTACCCAATGAATGCAAAATCTAAACGGTAGGAGGGAAGAGGGTTTGTGAAAGTGGTTAGTTACTGAAAATGATTCAATTTTTGATCTATTTTTCTATGCATAACATATAGGACAAACTATCATTTGAGTTAAGGAGACTAGTAGCATGAAGGAATTTGGTGCTAGTCTCTATCAACGCCGCACATACAATTAGTTGGAAAATCATTGAAGGGTTGTTTTTATGCTTCACCTAGCTGGTTTCTAATGATAAAATGCTTGAGCACAATGGTCATCCACACTTACATTGAGCATAACATGGTATCAAACTTGGACGCATTGCAATTGTTTTCCAAACATTGACCTACGGCGGAGTGTGTAAGGAAACTCGAGTTGTAGGGTAGATGAACGGTTTCTTGGAGCAAGCTTGGTAAGGAAACATCAAATCTCATGGATCGTTAAAAATATATAAGAGTGGATATTGTTCTATGTTCTTTATGTTTGAGTAGCGCATCGAGGGGCCAATCCTTGAGGTGTAGGAGAGCTACAATGGGGCCACGGCATTTAGCCACAGGGGTTGCCTCCTATGTGTTTGTGTTACGTGGTATATTATACCAAGATTTATGGGATCTCCCTCTATGGAGTAGGGAAGGGCAATCATTGGATTACGTTCCACTACAAATGTAAGATCTATATTAGAAGTTAGGGCAATGTGTCCTTTAGACACTCTTGGCCACAAGGCCGTGTCGGGTGTATTGAGAGTGTTATAGAGGCTCGGCTAGTGCCTATAGCCAGTGTTGGGCCCGTTCTAGGTCCCGATAGGTGGTGTGTTTTTCAAGAGTTGCCTACAAGTGGCGGTTTTCATACCTTGGTCGATTGGGACATATTCTTTAGTGTATGCCAAAAATTAGTGAGCTAGACTCACAAGACTGTCAAGCGGAACTCCAAAAGCAAGAAAGTGTAGAACGAGCTAGACGGTGGGCCAAGATAAACAAAAGATACTCTCCGCAAAGGAGTGGCCCAATAGCTTTGCAAGGGCGAGGCCTTAATAACCCTAGCTTAGTGCAGAGACCATTAGGGGGACGAAGCTTCAGTCCTTCCAACCCTCCAGTCAATCCCTCCACTTCGAGTTGAGCTATAGTTCTGTTTGCTTGAACCCTTGTAGCAAATCCGATTGTTACCATGGTGGCACAACCTATTTCTATACCTGTTGGAACAGTGGATTTGCCAGCTTTGGGATTTCATCTACCCATCTTTAATGGGTTAGCGGAAGAAGACACGGAACTGCACATTAACAAATTCTAGAAGTTGATGTTCAACTATCGCATTCAAGATGAAGGACACTTAATGATGTTATTTAATATGACTTTGACAGGACATGCCACAGTATGGTATCATAGCCTAGAGGCTGGAACCATCACTACAATAGATTTATTCTTTGTGGCCTTTCAAAGGGAGTTTGCCCCTAAAAGGGGAGGCCAGTATTGGCTATGTGTCCTTAATGTTACACATCAAGAACCCCACGAGAATGTCCATGGGAATGCTAAGAAACTGAAGGAGGTTTTTCCAAAATTGCAAACCTATATTCCCATTTCAGCTGCTTCTCAGCTGCAATATTTTCTGAATGGATTAGATCTTAACATTCAAGTGCACTTTAGTAGTGTTGCTCTTGCCAACATTGATACCCCATTGATACAACCATAACACGAGCAGAAGAGGTAGAATCACGATTACAAGCGGCTTATGCCTCTAAGTCAAACTGGAATTCAAGTTTGGGGTTTGGAAATGCTTTAGCCTTGACAAATGGAGGTCAAGGGATGCCCATGAGTCCTTTGAATGGGAGAGAAAACATAATCCCGAATGTGCCCATGTTGCCAACTCCTCCTAGTGTAAGCACCCAGAAGAGGTGAAGTTTTCTACATATTTTCAACATCCACAATGCACAGTATCAACTGATGTTTAGCTCAAATTTTGGAGGAGAAATGGTATCATCCAATTGCCTTCACTAGTAGGAAATCAGGGATATCTGAAGATAACTACACGTACATGGAGAAATTGTGCTTGGAAATGGTCTTTGTGACGATGAAATTCAGGCATTATATTCTCTATGACAAGGTAGTATTCTTTATGAAGGCGGAAGGACTCAGATTGTTGCTAAATAAGTTGCATCCACTTGATCGTTTAGCAAAGTGGTTAATAACTTTGCAAGAGTTTGATTATGAGATTAGGAGCAAAACATTGAAGCTGTAGGATATTGTAGAATGCCTTGTGGATTTTGAGGAGCCAAAAGAAATCCTGGCTGAGGGAAGTGATATTGAGGGTTTTTTTAGAGTTGATATAGCTTCAATCCCTTCCTGGTATGCGACAATAACGCATTATCTATCCACAGGAGGATTTGAGGCAGCGTTATCAAAGTTTGAAAAGAGAAAAATCAAGCAACAAGCATTACACTTTTAGATCATAGAGGTGTCTTGTATCGGAGAGGAGTAAATGATATATATCATCATTGTGTAGTATCTGATGAGGTACTGTTTATTCTTGAAGAGTGCCATGGTTCATCATGTGGGGACATTTTGCTGGCTGGCTTATCGCCCAAAAACCTCTCCGTGCTGGATATTGGTGGCCGTTAATTTTCCAAGATGCTTTCAATTATGTAAAGCACTGTGATGTCTATCAAAGACATGATGCAAGAGAAAATCGTAGGTGACCTCTCAATCCCATTTTGGTTACGTTACCTTTTGAAAAATGGGGTATTGATTTTGTGGGATCAATACATCCTTCTTCAACTATGCGGAAGCGATATATCATTGTAGCAACGAACTACTTTACAAAGTGGCCTTGTAAGGGGCATAGGAACTTCCCCATTATATTAAAGGAAAAGGGAAAAAAATTTCTTGCTACTCCAAATTTTTTATTTCCCCTCTCTCCCCGCCGCCGACAGTAGTCGGGGAAGGAGAGAGGGAGTGGAGTGGGAATGGTGGGAAGCATGCACCCTCCAGGTGGAGGGTGGCTATGCCAACTCTTCCCTCCCTTCCCCTATATAAGGACGGGCTACGCCGTCGTGATGACCCCGGCCACCGTCCTGCTACACAACCTCCCCCTGTGCCTCGTCCGCACAGCACCCCCCTATCGCCATGACTCTGGACATTGCCACCTCCCTGTAGCAGAGCCCTCCGACTGGCGATTCTTTCCCTCCCCGTCTATGGAACAGTCCAAGCCAACGATTGCAGTCAGTTTTCCCCCTGGTTGATTATTTTGTTGCGAAACCCTCCCCGGGACCTCCAAACCAATCGTCTCCCCCCTCGTGAGTGCCACCCTGAGGGTCGTGAGGAGAAAAGAAGGAGAGGCGGTCCCTCTCGAAAACGCCGCTCCCTCCCTGGTTGATACTTTTGCCTCATACACGTCACCGCCCTCCCTGGATTCCGCCCTGACCAATTGTGAGGGAAAGGAAGCAGGAGGGGATAAGACGTGGAAGCAAGAGGGTGTGGGAAGAGAAAGAAGGAGTAAGAGAAGGGAGAGAGAGAAGGAGAAGGAGAGGATAAGACGTGGAAGAAGGAGGGTGTGGAAAGAGAAAGAAGGTGAGAGGGAGAGAAAGAGAGAGAAGGTGAGAGAGAGAGAGAGAGAAGAGAAGGGAAGAGAGAGAGAGAAAAGGAGGAGTGAAAAGAAAACAAGGAGGAGGTGGAAGAAGGGAGGAGAGAGAGAGAAGGAGAAGGAGGAGGTGAAAGAAGAAGGAGTAAGAGAAGCAGAGGATAAGAAGGTGAGAGGGAGAGAGAGAGAAGAGAAGGGAAGAGGGAGAGAGAAGGAGGAGTGAAAAGAAAAGGAGGTGGTGGAAGAAGGGATGAGAGAGAGAGAGAGAAGGAGGAATGAAAAGAAAAGAAGGAGGAGGTGGAAGAAGGGAGGAGAGAGAGAGAAGGAGGAGGAGGTGAAAGAAGGAGTAAGAGATGGGAGGAGAGAGAGAGAAGGAGAAGGAGAGGATAAGAAGAGGAGGGTGGAAGAAGAGAAAGAAGGTGAGAGAGAGAGAGAGAAGAGGAGGAAGAGGATAAAGAGAAGAAGGTGAGAGGAAGGAGTGGAAGAAAGAGTGAAAAAAGGAGGAGGTGGAAGAGCAAGGAGGAGGGAGAAGAGAAGAGGAGAGAAGAAGTGGGTAGAGAAGGTGAAGGAGATAGAAGAGCAAGAAGGCGGAGAGGAGAAGAAGAAGGGAAAGGAAAGAGAAAGAGGAACAAGAAGGAGGGGTAGAGGAACAAGAAGGAAGAGGTAGAGGAAGAGAGGTGAGAAGTGGTAGAGGAAGGAAAAGAGGAAAGGAGCAGAATGATCCACCCGAACCACTCTCTTGACAACGGAATGATCCACCCGAACCACTCTCTTGACAACGAACCCCATTCAGTGGGTTTTCCCCCCCAACCGAACGTATCTAACCAAGGACCGGACTGCCAAATCTCATTGAGGGAATGGCTCCCAAAAAGAAAGTCGCGGGAAGCATAGGTGCTCAAGCCACCGGAAATGCTAGAGGGACGAGCGGAACAACTAATACAGCACACACGAATCAAGCCTAGGGTTCAAGCATTAAAAAAAGCTAGTTTAGGACTTAGTTCTCATGGAAGGATAATGTCATGCATAAGGTTTTGTTTATACTAAGTTGCGTGCAATGGTAGGGTTGAACTCGCATAAGTTTACCCGTCTAAAATGACAAGGTTATCATCTTACCTCACATGAAATGATAACTTCTACACACATAAAATGATAGGGTTATCGCCTTATTTCACATAAAATGATAGCTTTTTAACCAGTTCAGTGCATGAATAGTTATTTGGAATCCACGTTGCGCAATTATGGTTAAATGAAACACATGAAATGTTAAATTCTGTTCATAAGCTGCATTTGCTTCGTTAGGAACAAAACCCTAGGACTTTCACAGACGCAAGTCACATGTGATTCGGTGCATTGGAAATAAGTATTCGTTGCCAGGAATAAAGGAGATAAAAGTTGTTTAGAGGACAACTATACTAAACGCACAACGTGCATGATGGTTGGGGACTCCTGGATTGAACCGCACTAAGAGAATTGGAAGGATCGCATGCATCTAAACCGCTTCTTGAAAGTTTAAATGAGGAATTATGTGTTGCCACGTGTGTAAACGGAGGTTGGCCAGAATTAGAGATTATAAGACCCTTGGTTGGGTTGTGAATAAGGCATATCCATTGCCTTGACTGACCAGCTAGTGCTTGAGTTAGGGACTAGGATACCCTAAGAAAGTATAATTCAACTTACCAAGACCATTTGCTCTTGTTGAAATTATTGGGATTTCGCCAAGTCATGGAAAGACCCAAGATCGAGTGCTAGGCATCCGGGAAAAAGGAGACACACCTTAGTAGTTGGTCGCACAAACGACCTCCAAAATGTTCGTGCTTACACTTAGATACAGTAATTGAATTCTTTGCTCAAGGAACTAATTCAAGAAATACACTTAAATGCTTCAGGTTGAAAGCCTGGAGGGAGAGGTAGGAATAGTTACCTCCGACTGTCTGCCTGACCCTATCCAAGGGGGTTGTTAGCAGCGCCGGGTATATGGACCTAACCTGTTGCGAGAGGTCTCTTTGTGGGTACTGCTTGAAGCGGGAGGACGCCTAGGTGCCAGGGGAGGCTCTGGCCGTAAATCCCTTGCCTTCGGATTCCATACAAGAGACCGACATGACTCAAATGGGATCTCGAGGCCCGTGTACTAGTTTACAGGTGAAACTTGGAACAACGATCTTATAGATTGCTGGAATGGCCTTCGGCATGATGTTGAATGTAATCTGGAATTTTGATAAATAAAGAACAGATGCTTGAGAAGAAGGAACTTGCTTGACATTGTTTTTGTGTCAGTGCCTATGTTACGTGAAGGAACACGTGATTGATTTATTTAATTAAGGGAGCTAATTTTTCATGTCAAAACGTAATGTGTTAGGTAATTACATAACTAAAGCACACTGAGGAAAGTGCAGTGGACGTGACTCAGGTTCGTCCTATGGAAGGGTGGTCCTGGTTAGCTGGGAACTTTTCTCAAATGATGAGATGATAAGACAATGAGGACCTAGATTCTTGCCGGTAGGAAAGGAACCCTGATCTCTGGTCGATCCCAAGTGGGAATAGCTAGACTCTTCCACTTGGGGCAGACTCGGGAAGACCTAGATCGCAAACCCTATGTCATTCCCTGCGAGTGCTAGGTGGAGCCTTCTAGACCCTCCTCCTGATGGGCTGCTAAGATGTGTTCGGACAAATGGGCACGTTATAGTTGGTATCAGAGCGAACCAAAAGAATCTAATATTTACAAAGGAACTTACTGGAGGAAAGTAGAGCAATGTTGCTATTGAGAAATTTCCTTACTTACTTATGGATGCTGGGCTGCAGAGCCACGAAGCATGGAACAAATTCTTGGTGTTCTAGGCTATGTTTACGACTACAATGCGTGCTTTGGATTATCGACGAAGGCTAGGCATGATGAATATTCTAGACCGTATCTACAATCCTTCACCCCTGTACGTGGAACGGAGATGGACGGGAGAATCAGGAATATATTACATAGCAGCCCACTGACTTGCGTACCTTCAGACCAACTTGAAGAGAATCAAGTGGATGGAGGATTTAAAGATTGTGAAGCTGTTCATCTTTGTCGAAGCTCACTCAAACGCAACCTTGCACGTTGGCAGTCAGCAAGTCAAGCAGAACAAATATGTGTATGAAGAAGTGACTCGGGTGATCCCTGCTGATAGAATCAAAGTGCTGGGGCGTTATCAGAAGAACGGGTACCAAAGGAAGGGATACCCCAAACTTCCTATGACCTATAAATTCCTGAAAATCCATGACCCCTCTCCACATTATTACTCAGTCCCTGTAGCCGAATGTAACACAATCCTATTTTTCTAAACTGATGTGCCAATCAGCTTGTTCTACTTCCCAAAATAGATATACTCAAAAGGGCTATGCCCTCATGAATGAATAAGATTTTTATTACTGTCTATCTTGGTTGTAAATGTGGAAAAGGAGTTAAGTGATTAGGTCACTTGGCTAAAAGCTGTACTGGCCATATTAATGTAATGTGAGAAACGTTTGGTAAGTTTTTAACATAAAGAATCTTATTGCCTAGGCGCAACCCCAAGTGCAGGTTCCAAGTCTGACCCCTGCACTAAGTATAGCTATGATTCAAGAGAAGAAGTTCCTTCTCAAACAAATCAAGCCACCTAAATTCGATGGTAAGGGAAGGACTGTTCAAACTGACACTGAGGTCCGGATCGAATCCATGGAGGACTATTTTGAGGCAGCAGGAATTGCACCCGCTAACCAAGCTATGCTTGCCAAACTGAAGCTTATCGGTGAAGCAAGACTTTGGTGGAAACAATAGTGCAGAGACCAAGGGATCTCGGAAGGGACAGTCACTTGGGAGAAGCTTAAAGAAGCTGTGCGAGGGAGGTATCTGCCACCTGCCTACCGCACACAGAAGATGAATGAATTCTATGAATTGAAGCAGCTTGGACTATCCCTTGATGCATATTATTCAAAGTTCGTCTCTCTCTTAAAGTACACACCACAAATGGATATGACACAACATGTGTCAAAGTTTTGTGCTGGGTTAAATCCACCCATAAACACACGCTTGGAATCAATGCGCCTAACGGACCCACAAGACGCACTCATTCGAGCTACACCAATAATATAGGAGGTGCAGACCAAGCCAAGGAACAACATTACTTGGTATTACAAGGATCAGAACGAGGGAATATATAGGTCTTATGCTAAGAGAGCGCAAGGCCAAAATCAGGGGCAAAGGAAGAAAGCTAGGACCAATGCTGTCTACAACTTTGTTCCTACACAAGGTAATGGCCACAATCTCCATTGCTTCCATTGCAATGTGCTTGGACACTTCGAGAGGCAATGCCCTAAGCTTAACAGAGGACAATGCCAAGGGTCATTCCAAGGAGCCGCCCATGGCCAAGGAGCCACCGTCATGGCCAGAGAGAGAACCTCCAGTGTTGCGAACAAGGAGTTGGGCAATGAAGAAGATCCATCCATGGATGATGACATTGAGAGGGAAACGATTCATGCCGCTCTTCACAAGAAGGGTCCGAATTGCCAATTCTCGGTGATCCAAACTCCATCAAATTATGAAGGTAAAAACTTCAAAACCTTAATCGATTGTGGCAGTACACATTCCTTCATTTCACCGACCTGTGCAAAAAGACTAGGGATAGCCACAATAGACGCACCTACTTTACTTGTGGAATTGGCAAATGGTCGTGAGGTCTCTTGTACTAGGCAAACTGCTAAGGTAAAATTCCTATTGGGTGGAAAGTCAAATTCGGTGAGATTCAGGGTAATGAACCTAGGTGTCCACGAATGTTTGCTCAGAATGGATTGGCTAATACCCAATGATGCCCACATCCACTGTGGAAAGGGCCAAGTCTTCTTCCAAAATTCTGAAGGGGATCTATTTACAACTCAAGGAGAGGCTGGTAAGCCAAAAATTCAGCTAGCAAAAGCAACACGGATAATAAAAGGAGTTAGAAAGGGTCTACCTGTCTATCTGATTAAACTAAATAAGCTAGATAAGAATTAGGAATCTAGGAAAGAACCCTCCTGGTTAAAGGAATACGCAGATATATTTCCTAAGGAGTTAATAGAACTTCCTCCTCAAAGGGAAGTCAATCACGAAATCAAGATGGCACCAGAAGTTGCACCAGTCGCAAAGAGACCATATAGGATGTCCATCCCAGAAGTGATTGAACTGAAGGAGCAACTCAAGCAACTATTAGACCAGGGCTACATCCGTCCTAGCAGTTTGCCATGGGGAGCCCCAGTGCTATTCCAGAAGAAGAAAGATGGAACGCTTCGGCTATGCATTGACTACAGAGGGTTGAATCAATCGACCATTAAAAACAAATACCCCATTCCAAGAATAGATGAACTTCTTGACCACCTTCAAGGTGCAAAGATCTTCTTTAAGATAGATCTCAGGTCTGGATATTATCAGATAAGGATCAAGGAAGAAGATATCCCGAACACTGCATTCAGCACAAGGTATGGACACTTTGAATTCCTAGTGATGTCATTCGGGTTGACAAATGCTCCTGCTACCTTCAACAGGTTAATGCAGGATATCTTTAGGCCCTATCTTGATGACTTCATACTCGTCTTCTTTGACGAGACCCTAGTCTACTCTAAGCAGGAAAAACATTATGAACCCAGCTTCGCATTGTTCTTGAAACAATGAGAGCACACAAGCTTTACGCCAAGAAGAAAAAGTGTGCATTTTTCAAGCGACATATTGAATATCTAGGATTCATTGTATCAGCAGAAGGAATTTCAGTAGATCCGGCCAAGGTCAGAGAGGTTCTGGAATGGCCAACACCAACTTCTGTCAAAGAAATATGTAGTTTCCTTGGATTCATTGTATCAGTAGAAGGAATTTCAGTAGATCCGGCCAAGGTAGAGAGGTTCTGGAATGGCCAACACCAACTTCTATCAAAGAAATATGTAGTTTCCTTGGATTGACGGGATGGTACAGGATCTTTATAAAAAACTATGCTTTGATTGCAACGCCTCTGACTGATCTACTAAAGAAGCAAGTAGCAATTGTATGGTCACCTGCTGAACAGACCAGCTTTGACAAACTAAAGCAAAGCTTGGTATCAGCACCCATCCTGAAACTTCTTGATCTTAGTAAGGAGTTTGAAGTGGTAACTGATGCTAGCGTACTTGCCTTGGGATGTGTGCTTATACAAGAAGGTCATCCCGTAGCATACTCTTCGAGGAAACTAAAGAGCCATGAAAGGAATTATGCTACCCATGATCTAGAGCTATTGACTGTCATCCATGCTCTCAAACTGACGGACCATAAGAGTCTTAAATGGAACTTCACCCAGAAAGAGCTCAATATGAGGCAACGTCGATGGATTGAAGTGCTGGAAGAATATGATTTTGAAATCAAATACCGGCCTGGAAAGGAGAATGTAGTTGCCAATGCACTCAGTCACAAGGCATTTCTGAATTCTCTGATTTTGCAAGATCCATCAACAGCAAGATCTCTAGCCACAAAGGTATCAATGCCGAACAACCCAATTCTTGAGCTAGCTAGAGAAGAGGCATGTCATGACCCAGTCTATCAGAATTTGCTAAGGGAGATCCCCATCAAAGACCAAGACCCGAAGCTAAAGATGAAGTATCAAGAATTCTCTGTCAGTAGTGGTCTTGTCTAGTTTAGGACAAGATTATGTATCCCCACGAGCCAATCTCTCAAGTAGAAGATACTTTGGGAAGCCCATGACTCCCCTTTCTCAAGACATTCTGGCTATGCCAAGACCCTTAATGCGGTCAGGAAGAGCTATTATTGGGATAGGCTCAAAGGTGACATTCTCAAATATGTCACGAAATGTTTATCTTGTCAACGCATTAAGGCCGAACATGTCAAGATGCTAGGAAAATTGCAACCACTTTGACATTCCCCAAATGAAATGGGAATTCATTAGTATGGACTTTGTTGTTGGCCTGCCCCAAGTTCAGGGAGGATACAACTCTATTATGGTCATGGTAGATATGCTCACCAAGGTTGCACATCTTATCCCTGTCAAGACAAACTATAAAGCCTCAGACATCGCAAGATTATTCATCAAGGAGATATTCAAACTGCATGGGTTACCTAGAAGGATCATTAGTGATCGTGACTCTCTCTTCACATCACATTTATGGAGGGCTATCTTCGAGGACATTGGACTCAACTCTATTTCAGCACAGCTTACCATCCCCAAACCGATGGTCAAATGGAACGAGTCAACCAAGTCATTGAAGATATACTCAGAGCACATTGCTATCACGAACCCAAAAAGTGGATTCAATATTTGCCACTGGTTGAGTTTGCCTACAATGCTTCTTACCAACAAAGTATTCTGATGACCCCTTTCCAAGCATTGTATGGGCATGATTGTCGTACTCCTTTGAGCTTCTTAGATCCAATCTTGAGGGTTGAAGCTTCGAAGCAGATGTTGGATGACATGGATGACCAAATCAAATCAATAAGACAAGACATCCAAGCCGCCAAGGACAGACAAAAGGCTTATGCGGACTTGAAACGGCAAGACAAATCCTTCATTGAAGGTGATATGGTTTTCATCCGTGTACACCCTAAAAAGAGTTCACTATCCTTGGGTGAGTACAAGAAGCTGAGTCCAAGGTATTGCGGACCTTATAAGATCACTAAGTGCCTAGGACATAATGCTTACAGACTACAGCTGCCCGCAACCCTAAAAGTTCATAATGTATTCCACATTAGCCTATTGAAAAAGTATCTACCTAATCCAAATCATGTACTTGATGATCAGCAAGTTGTAATGCCTAGCCAAGGAGTCATTGAGCTATGGCCCGATAGATTCTTTGATGTCAGGGAGAGACATTTGAGGTCAAGGACCTTAACAGAATACCTTGTCCAGTGGAAAGATTATCCCAAAGAGGATGCCACTTGGATGGACGAAGATACTCTCAACCAACACTACCCCAGGTTCTCTCGAGATGAGGACATCTCGATTCCTCTAAGGAGGAGAGAATGTAAGGGGCATAGGAACTTCCCCATTATATTAAAGGAAAAGGGAAAAAAAATTCTTTCTACTCAATTTTTTTTATTTCCCCTCTCTCCCTGCCGATAGCAGAAGTCGGGGAAGGAGAGAGGGAGTGGGAGTGGTGGGAAGCATGCACCCTCCAGGTGGAGGGTGGCCATGCTAGCTCTTCCCTCCCTTCCCCTATATAAGGAGGAGGGGCTACGCTGTCATGATGACCCCGGCCATCGTCCTGCTACACAACCTCCCTGTGGGCCTCGTCCACACGCCACCCCCTGCCAGGACTCTAGGCATCGCCACCTCCCTTTAGTAGAGCCATCCGACTGGCGATTCTTTCCCCCCCGTCTGCGGAACAGCCCAAGCCAATGATCGCAGTCAGCCCCCCCCCTGTTGATTATTTTGTTGCGGAACCCTCCCCAAGACCTCCAAACCAATCGTCTCCCCCTGTGAGCGCCACCCTGAGGGTCGTGAGGAGAAAAGAAGAAGGAGAGGCAACCCCTCTTGAAAACGCCGCCTCCCTCCTTGGTTGATACTTCCAGCCCATACACGTCACCGCCCTTCCTAGATTCCATCCTGACCAACCATGAGGGAAAGGAAGAAGGAGAGGATAAGACGTGGAAGAAGGAGGGTGTGGGAAGAGAAAGAAGGAGTAAGAGAAGGGAGAGAGAGAAGGAGAAGAAGAGGATAAGACTTGGAAGAAGGAGGGTATGGGAAGAGAAAGAAGGTGAGAGGGAGAGAAAGAGAAAGAAGGTGAGAGAGAGAGAGAGAAAAGAGAAGGGAAGAGAGAGAGAGAGAAGGAGGAGTGAAAAGAAAGGAGGAGGAGGTGGAAGAAGGGAGGAGAGACAGAGAAGAAGAAGGGGGAGGTGAAAGAAGGAGTAAGATAAGGAGAGGATAAGAAGGTGAGAGAGAGAGAGAGAGAGAGAGAGAGAGAGAGAGAGAGAGAGAGAGAGAAGGGAAGGGAAGAGGGAGAGAGAAGGAGGAGTGAAAAGAAAAGAAGGAGGAGGTGGAAGAAGGGACGAGAGAGAGAGAGAGAGAGAGAGAGAGAGAGAGAGAGAGAGAGAGAGAGAGAGAGAGAGAGGGGGGGAGTGAAAAGAAAAGAAGGAGGAGGTGGAAGAAGGGAGGAGAGAGAGAGAAGGAGAAGCAGGAGGTGAAAGAAGGAGTAAGAGAAGGGAGGAGAGAGAGAGAAGGAGAAGGAGAGGATAAGAAGAGGAGGGTGGAATAAGAGAAAGAAGGTGAGAGGATAAGAAGAGGAGGGTGGAAGAAGAGAAAGAAGGTGAGAGAGATAAGAAGAGGAGGGTGGAAGAAGAGAAAGAAGGTGAGAGAGAGAGAGAAGAGAAGGAAGAGGATAAAGAGAAGAACATGAGAGGAAGGAGTGGAAGAAAGAGTGAAAAAAGGAGGTGGAAGAGCAAGGAGGAGGGAGAAGAGGAGAGGAGAGAAGAAGTGCGTAGAGAGGCGAAGGAGGTAGAAGAGTAAGAAGGTGGAGAGGAGAAGAAGAAGGGAAAGGAAAGAGAAAGAGGAACAAGAAGGAGGGGTAGAGGAACAAGAAGGAAGAGGTAGAGGAAGAGAGGTGAGAAGTGGTGGAGGAAGGAAAAGAGGAAAGGAGCAGAACGATCCACCCGAACCACTCTCTCGACAACGAACCCCATTCAGTGGGTTTTCCCCCCAACCAAACATATCTAACCAAGGACCGGCGGATTGCCAAATCTCTGTGAGGGAATGGCTCCCAAAAAGAAAGTCGCGGGAAGCATAGGCATTCAAGCCACCGGAAATGCTGGAGGGAGGAGTGGAACAACCAACACAGCGCACATGAATCAAGCCCAAGTTTCAAGCATTTAAAAAAAGTTAGTTTAGGACTTAGTTCTCATGGAAGGATAATGTCGTGCATAAGGTTTTGTTTATACTAAGTTGCATGCAACGGTAGGGTTGAACTCGCATAAGTTTTACCCGTCTAAAATGACAAGGTTATCATCTTACCTCACATGAAATGATAACTTCTACACACATAAAATGATAGGGTTATCGCCTTATTTCACATAAAATGATAGCTTTTTAACCAGTTCAGTGCATGAATAGTTATTTGGAATCCATGTTACGCAATTATGGTTAAATGAAACACATGAAATGTTAAATTCTGTTCATAAGCTACATTTGCTTCGTTAGGAACAAAACCCTAGGACTTTCACAGACGCAAGTCACATGTGATTAGGTGCATTGGAAATAAGTATTCGTTGCCAGGAATAAAGGAGATAAAAGCTGTTTAGAGAACAACTATACTAAACGCACAACGTGCATGATGGTTGGGGATTCCTGGATTGAACCGCACTAAGAGAATTGGAAGGATCGCATGCATCTAAACCGCTTCTTGAAAGTTTAAATGAGGAATTATGTGTTGCCACATGTGTAAACAGAGGTTGGCCAGAATTAGAGATTATAAGACCCTTGGTTGGGTTGTGAATAAGGCATATCCATTGCCTTGATTGACCAGCTAGTGCTTGAGTTAGGGACTAGGATACCCTAAGAAAGTATAAGTCAACTTACCAAGACCATTTTCTCTTGTTGAAATTATTGGGATTTCGCCAAGTCGTGGAAAGACCCAAGATCGAGTGCTAGGCATCCGGGAAAAAGGAGACACACCTTAGCAGTTGGTCACACAAACAACCTCTGAATTGTTCGTTCTTGCACTTAGATACAGTAATTGAATTCTTTGCTCAAGGAACTAATTCAAGAAATACAATTAAATGCTTCAGGTTGAAAGCTTGGAGGGAGAGGCAGAAATAGTTATCTCCAACTGTCTGCCTGACCCTATCCAAGGGGGTTGTTCGCACCGAGTATATGGACCTAACCCACCGCGAGAGATCTCTCCGTGGGTACTACTTGGAGTGGGAGGACGCCTGCCTGGGTGCCAGGGGAGGCTCTGGCCATAAATCCCTTGCCTTTGGATCCCATACAAGAGACCGGCGTGACTCGAGATGGGATCTCGAGGCCCGTGTACTAGTCTACGAGCGGTACTTGGAACATCAATCTTATAGATTGATGGAATGGACTTCGGCATGATGTTGAATGTAACCCGGAATTTTGATAAATAAAGAATAGATGCTTGAGAAGAAGGAACTTGCTTGACATTGTTTTTGTGTCAGTGCCTAAGTTACGTGAAGGAACTCGTGATTAATTTGTTTAATTAAGGGAGCTGATTTTGCATGTCAAAATGTAATAACACAATATTAGTGAGTTTGGGAATCTCCCAATTCCCATTTTTTGAATACTAAAAAGGTGGCACCCAGATAACATGCCCATAAGTTTCTTAAAACCATATGATATAACCTATCATTGGAAAGCGCTTGAAAAATGGAATCTATTGAACTATAGAGCACTTGATTTGGAGTCATAGTATTCAAGTTATGACAAATCTAAAGATTTGACCACATGTCCCAAACTTATGGAAAATTCCCATATTTCCCAATATGGTGTTTAATGTGTTAGATAATTAGATAACTAAAGCGAACTGAGGAAAGTGCAGTGGACGTGACTCAAGTCCGTCCTATAGAAGGGTGGTCCCGGTTAGCTGGGAACTTTTCTCAAATGATGAGATGATAAGACAATGAGAACCTAGAGTCTTGTTGGTAGGAAAGGAATCCTGACCTCAGGTCGATCCCAAGTGGAAACGGCTGGACTCTTCCGCTGGGGGCAGACTCGGGAAGACCTAGATCGCAAACCCTATGTCGTTCCCTACGAGTGCCAGGCGGAGCCTTCTAGGCCCTCCTCCCGATGGGTTGCTAAGATGTGTTCGGACAAATGGACACATTACAGGCTTAAAGCTTGAGCAATGGTGAATGACAATGCTAAGGAGATGGTCGATTTCATTATGGAGCAAATTATTTGCCATTTCGGTCCACCGTTAGGGGAGTTTTGAGGTCTCGAAAATGCCCTATAAGTGATCCTAGAGAGAGAAAATATTTTACGAAATAAAATTATTTTTTTTATTTTTAAAAACTTTTATATTTTGGTAAGTAAATATATCAAAAATTGTTAATAAGTCATTGTTGTGATATTCTTGTGGTCACATCAAACCTAGAAATCTAGGCCGCCATAAAGGTGACAAAGATTGTCATAATGAAGATCTTACTCATCCTCATTAAAGTGAAAACTAATATTCAATTTGAATTTTTTTTAACATTTGATTACTTTCCTCCATTCTCACTCTCTTCTTTCTTTCCCATTCTTACTAGTTTCTTCTTCGTTTTCCTTCTAGTTTTTAATTAACATACTTTTTCAATCCAATCTTCTAATCACATCCTTAGCTATGGATTAGTCATCCAATGATCTCTGTAGCTCTAGTTAAAGGCATCTCTATCATCTTCATATTGAGTTGGATAGTGAGTATGAAGCAATAAGGAAGTAAAGAAAATCCATTACTATTACAGAGTCTATGAAACATATACTCAGGTTTGAAGGAAAGAATAATCTTGATCTTTGGTTAGATGGCAGGCTATATCCCAAAGATCCTAGCAAAAATAGCACTCCGTCTTTCTATAATAGCTCTTCATTATTGAGGTTCATTGGTGATGGTTATAATGGGTTTCTAGGCTATATACTTAACTTGGTTGCAGAAAAGGATGCTCTCAAATTGGAGAACCATCTTTTATCAAAACATAATAATGGGTAACTACAGAAGCTAGAAGGCTATCAACAAAGGATTCATTTGTTGGAGAAATGCATCAAATCTTATCAACGAAAGCAAACTATTTTAGAACTTCAAAATCGACAAAAGGCTCTTAGAAATATCGAGAATCTCAGACGAGGAGGAGGTGGTTGTAGTAAAAGAATCCAAGCAGCAAGTTACATTTTTTTCCACTTTAAAAATATGAAATATGACTTTATTTATAATTAATTGTATTGATTTGTGATGTTAATTTTGTTTAGGTCTCTTCCTCAACCAAATGCAAATAAAATAGAATCTTTGAAAGCATCTCAGTTTTATTATCATCTTCTTCCTTCAATGGTTTCAAAATATATTTTGGAGAAGAATATATTTAAAAAGGCAAAGAAACAATGCTTAGAGTCATTTATTAAGGATCTCTCTTTGGATACTGAGTTAGTGCAGAAGACACTAGATAATATTGGTATTAGTTGAGATGATTATATACAACTTTTTCAGCTTTTATAGTCAAATATGAAGCAATGACAAGTACGTAATTACATACTTACAAGGCCATATGTGATTAGATCTATTAGACAGAGAGTGAATAATAAGGTAACGGAGATTCTGGGTGAGCCTTTCTATATTAAGTCTAGCTTCAAGGGCAAAAAAAATGAAGTTGTATTCAATGAATTTACCAATACTTTCCTTGACTTGCCCACCGTACAATGCTTAATGATTAGATTCTATGACTTGTCACTAGAAGAGGCACAAGGAGTGACTAGATTTGTGGTTAAACTTAATGAAAGTGAGATTCTAAAATGTACAAAACTAGAGAGGGTCTATTATGTTGATGAATACAACACTTTCATCAGATCATTACAATCACTCAATGCCATTTAGTGTTCAATCAGAATACAACATCTGGTGGCTAGAAGCATTCGCAGTAGATACAGAGAATTTTGATATATTGTATTGGGTTTTTCATCGAACACCAATATCTGATGTTATTAAGAGACAACAAGTAGGAGAAGATCTATTTTTTGAAGGATTTGGGAACTATAAGATTGAGTGGCACATAGCTGGTGACTTAAAGACACTTAAATGCAGGCACAATATATCAAAGGGAGCTAACTCTAGATCTCCTTGCCTATATTGCATTGCCCCAGCCATAGAGTTGAACTCAAGCAATTGGAATAGATCTCCCTCTAGGCACAACAAGGATCCACTGTTTAAGCCAATCCTAGATATTTCTTTAGTGAATGCCCATATTTGTACACTTCATGCACTTTGTAAGATAATTGAAAATCTTGTTCATCTTTATATAGGATTTTCATGGAAGCTGAAGCCATTATTAGCTAAAATAGATGCTATAACAAAGATTGAAAAAGTCTTATCTGCAATTGGTTTGCGTGGTGGTAATGTTGTTATTGAACCAGATCTTCAAAAGTCTAAGGATGGCAATTGTGTCCCAAAAAATCCATCTATTGGTGGAGTGAAGGCTAGAAGGTTCTTAGAGTTTCATGGGAGACTTGGTAAGATAAACTCTAGGAATGGTGGCTTAACTATTAGACACAATCAATGGAAGTATCTACATAATGTAGTTGAGGATCATGTTAATAATGGACAAGCTCGAAATAGAAAAGCCAATGTTTGGGAAACACTAGACAAAGTATTCTTTTATTGTGATAAAGTAGAGTGGAATGATGATGATCTCAAAGACCTCAAAAACCAATTGAACCTTTTTAAAAAGGCAATGATAGAAGCTTGGGGTAATCAATACTTCACTCACTATATAGTAAGAAGTTTACATATATATGTCTCTTTATTGTCTGACTCATATAGGATTTCCTAATTGAATTTCTTTATTTTTTAACTATGCAGCATATTTTATACAACGATGCTCCATATTTTATCAAAAGATATGGATCTTTATATATTTGGTCAACCCTATTAGATATGATCAATGCCCCACCCTCATTAGGTGCTACCAATGATCCATGGTGCTCAAAGTTGTAAGGCCCCCATTATGAGGAGAAGCCAAATGTGAGCCCGGACATTGGTTGAGTCCTGACTTGTATATCAGATGAGGTCTATGTGACTGGATGGCAAAAAGGTGACTGTTGTGGGTCTAATCTTTGGGTTAGATGGAGTGGTTAAGCTGGTAGCAACTCGAGGCACATTGCATCGAGTTGCAGTGTAAGGGAGTTAAAAGGGGCCCCTATTGTGGGGTCTGGGGGCCGCGGAAGCGGCCCCTGGTGGCTGGGGGGTCCCAGGGGGGCCAGCGGTCCCCCTGGCGGGGGTCCGGGGGTAGCGCCCCCGGCCCGATGGTAAAGGGAATATTCCTTGGCCGACTAGTGGAGGCTCATATGGTAGGTCGGTCAACAGGCCGACCTAACGACCTTCGTGGGCTATAAAAGCTAAACCCCTTCACAGCCATCTCTCACTCATCTTTCACCCAGTCAGAGTTGTTGTTCCAGCTAGCCTTAAGCTCTTCACCTATCTTCTGTCCAGATCACCATCTAAGCTTCACACAGTGGAAGCGCACGGGTGGACAGAGCCATCTTTGTATCAGTTGTTTGGAGTTAAAGAATTTACTGATTCTCCTCTTATCTGTTGTGTACTCTCTATCTCTTTCTCAGATTCTGTTCGCTGCGCCGTGTAATATTTTACATGGTATCAGAGCCCAGGGGGCTCTAGAGATCGGAGAGTGTGCAAGAGGCAAAGGCTTCAACAGCAAAGAGAAACTATGTCGACTTCCGAAAGCGGTTTTGGCGCATCAGGAAGCGGTGTAGGAGGTGGTGTTGCTGTACCGGCTATTCAAACACTGAGGATTCATCCACCAACCTTCAGCGAAGGCAAGTTAGATGGTACAAACTACACCTTGTGGGAGTTCAAAATTACAACGATCCTTGATTCTTAAGAGCTTCTGGAGACTGTGCTGGGGACTGACGCAGAACCACAGCCTACCCCTGACCCATCAAATCCTAGTGTGATGATTCCTCCGAATGCAGATCTTCTACGAGGTTGGAAACGAAGGAATGCAGATGCATTGTGTGCCTTAGTTACAAGCTGTTCTGATAGTGTTTTGACTTTGATTCAGCATACAACCAAAGCGTCAAAGGCTTGAAATGTACTAAGGAGTTAGTATGAAACACGAAACCAAACAAGGATTCAAAACTTGGAGAATCAACTAGCAGCGGAGAAGTTTGCTGAAGGAGAGACGGTTGAAGCATTCATCACTCGGATTAAGAATCTGCGCGACCAGATGGCTGGCGCTGGGATACAAAAGACTAGCAAAGAGCTAGCTCGGAGGTGTCATCGGATTTGTCCACAAAAGTTTAATAGACTAGTAATTGCCCTTAATACTCAGGTGAGACCTCAAGCTTTGACTTTTGAGGAGTTTTGTGCATTATTAATGGAGGAGGAGTTGAGGCTGAAAGCCCGAGAAGGAAGCAACAATGGAGATGCTGCATTCTTTGCCAATGCAAAAGGCAAAGGTGTTTCCTTCACCAAAAATGATGGTGACAAAAAGAAGAAGGGCGGAAAGAAGAAGTTTCAAGGAGAGTGCTTCTACTGCAAGAAGAAAGGATATGCAATTGCAAATTGTCGTGTCAAGAAGGCAGATGAAAAGAATGGTACCCTTAAAAGTAAAGGGAAAGAGACAGCCAATACGGCTGAAGCAGAGCTGGAATTATTCATGGCGACCATTGAGGAAGTGTGCTTCTTAGCGCAAGAAGAATCTACCGCTGACTCATGGGTGTTGGATAGTGGGGCCTCTCGTCACATGACCAACAAGAAAGGTCTATACAGTTCTATGCAGCCTCTACAAGAATCCATCACTGTGACGGTTGGAAATGGTGCTAAATGCCATGCTGCGGGCACAGGTACTATTTCTTTTGTTGCTGCAAATGGTGAAGTCAAAAAGCTTTCAAATGTGTTGTATGTTTCCGAAATCAGGAGAAATCTATTATCAGTTGCTGCCATAACTGATCTTGGTCATGAAGTGAGGTTCAAGAAGACAGGTGCAGAAATTATTGATAGTGCTGGCACAATTGTTGGCAAAGGAGAAAGAAGGAACAACTTGTATGAGCTAAGTGCTCTTACAGCCACCGTTGGAGTGGGCACAAGTAAGCTTTGGCATGAAAGGTTTGGACACATCGGATTTGTAGTATTGAAGGAGATGCAAAAGCAAGGTATGGTTGCTCACCTACCTACAATAACTGAATTGAAGGAACCATGTGAAGCTTGTATGATGGGCAAGCAACAGAGAAAGGCATTTCCACAAGAAAGCAAGAATAGAGCACAGGCTCCTCTAGAGTTGGTACATGCTGACTTGTGTGGTAAGATGCCTACACAGGCCTTGGGGGGATCTTCTTATTTTATGTTGATTGTCGACGACTACAGTAGGAAGATGTGGGTGTACTTCCTTCGTGATAAGGCTCAAGCTTTTGGTAAGTTTAAAGAATGGCTAATACTTGTTGAGAATGAAACAGGGAAAAGTGTGAAGAAATTTAGAACAGATGGTGGTGATGAGTTCAACTCAAAGGAGTTTGAAGGCTTTTGCAAAAGCAAAGGGATCAAGCGTCAATTGACGACGCCTCACACACCTCAGCAGAACGGTGTTGTGGAATGCAGGAATCGCACCATTGTGGAGATGGCAAGATGCATGCTAAAGGGCAAGGGATTGCCTAACCATTTTTGGGCTGAAGCTGTTAATACTGCAGTCTACATTCTAAATTGGAGCTATGCAAAGGCTCTCAAGGGAAAAACACCTCATGAGGCTTACACTGGTAAGAAACCATCTGTCTCACATTTCAGATTTTTTGGATGTGAATGTTATGCACATGTTCCATATGAGAAGAGAAACAAGTTACAACCAAAAAGCAGAAAATGTATCTTCTTGGGTTATAGTGATGAGCAGAAGGCTTACAAATTATATGACCAAGAGGCGAAGAAGATCATTGTGAGCCGTGATGTGGTGTTCAAGGAGGAGCCACATACAGTGGAGGAGGAGAAGGCAAGTTCTTCCACTTTATCATCAAGCGAAGAAGTAGTCCACTATGAACCTGTCCCGAGAGCTATCCCTATCCTTAAGGAGAATGAAGCATCATCTTCAGATGATGAGGAAAAAGTTCACCAACCTGACATCACCCCACCGGAAAAGCCATTGTCGCGCTAGGTGAAGCAGCTCTATGACCACAATAATCCTATGCTTGCATCTGTTGAGGAGAAGGCAGACGGACCAAGGAGGTCTCATAGAATAGAGGAGCAAAGGAGGGCTTCTGCTCACATAGTCAATATGGCCTTGATGGTTGAGATTATGAGAGAAGTAAAGGAGCCAACTAACTTAGAAGAAGCACTGGCAGATCCATCATGGAAGGCTGCTATGCAGGCGGAGTATGACAGCATAATGAAGAATGACACTTGGGAGCTAGTGGATCGACCAGCAAAGCGGAAGGTTATTGGCACCAAGTGGATCTGTAAGGTAAAGTACAAGGCTGATGGTACCTTAGCAAAGTACAAAGCTAGACTGGTTGCCCAAGGATTTTCACAAGTTGAAGGGTTTGATTTTCAAGAGTCATTTTTCCCAACTGCCAGAATGACCACTATTCGCATGGTACTTGCAGTGGCTGCCCACAAGAAGTGGCCAGTGTACCAAATGGATGTTAAGTCAACATTCTTAAATGGTGACCTCAAGGAGGAGGTGTACATGGCTCAGCCACTAGGGTTTGAGGCCCCCCATTCTGAGAAAAAAGTGTGTAAGCTGAAGAAGGCATTGTATGGGCTGAAACAAGCCCCCAGAGCATGGTACCAGTGGATAGATAGGTTCTTTTTAGACCTAAACTTCAAAAGATGTGCCTCAGATGCTAACTTGTATGTTTACAAGGATGGTAAAAAGTCTGTAGTGATTGTCCTATATGTGGACGACCTTCTTATTACAGGTGACTATGAAGATATGATCAACCAAACTCGAAAGGCTTTGAGTTCTGAGTTTGAAATGACAGCTACACTATTGTTTGGGGATTGAAGTCTGGCAAGAGCCAAGAAAGATCTTCATCTCTCAGAAGAAGTATGCATGGGAGATCTTGAAGGCATTTGGCATGACTGAGTGCAAGGAGATAGCTACACCTATGGAGGTGAATGCAAAGTTATCCGTCGAGGATACATCAGCACTAGCAGACATTGGGAGGTATAGGAGGTTGGTCGACAGTCTGATCTACTTGTGTAACACCAGACCAGATATTAGTTTTGTTGTTGGTGTTTTGAGCAGGTTCTCAAACAAACCTCATGAGAGTCATTGGAAGGCTGGGATGCGGGTGCTCAGATACTTGAAGAAAACTCTTGACTATGGTATCACATACAGTTTCGTAACTTCTCTTGTGGGGAACTATGACTCAGATTGGGCAGGAGACATCGATTCCAGGAAGTCAGTTTCTGGTTATTGTTTCTCTTTGGGTTCAGGAATTTTCTCTTGGATTAGTAAGAAGCAACCAACAGTGGCATTGTCTTCTACCGAAGCAGAGTACAAGGCAGCTTGTTTTGCTGCATGTGAAGCCGTATGGTTGAGAAGGATTCTATGGCATATGGCAATCCAGGATGAAGAACCAACTGTGCTGAGATGTGACAATCAGAGTTGCATCGCCATTGCCAAAAATCCAGTGTTTCATGCACGCACTAAACATATAGAGATCCAGTATCACTATGTGCGTGATTTGATGGAGGATGGGATAGTGGAACTGGTATACTGTCCAACAGAGGAGAATGGAGCAGATATCTTCACCAGAGCACTTACGAAGGATCTGCTTCAAGTTCATCTTCAGAGACTCGGCATTGGGCCAAGGAGATAGTTCACCTATGGGTGGACATTGAGGGGGGGTGTTAGATATGATCAATGTCCCACCCTCATTAGGTGCTACCAATGATCCATGGTGCTCAAAGTTGTAAGGCCCCCATTATGAGGAGAAGCCAAATGTGAGCTCGGACATTGGTTGAGTCCTGACTTGTATATCAGATGAGGTCTATGTGACCGGATGGCAAAAAGGTGACTGCTGTGGGTCTAATCTTTGGGTTAGACGGAGTGGTTAAGCTGGCAGCCATCTCTCACTCATCTTTCACCCAGTCAGAATTGTTGTTCCAGCTAGCCTTAAGCTTTTCACCTATCTTCTGTCTAGATCGCCATCTAAGCTTCACACAGTGGAAGCGCACGGGTGGACAGAGCCATCTTTGTATCAGTTGTTTGGAGTTAAAGAATTTACTGATTCTCCTCTTATCTATTGTGTACTCTCTATCTCTTTCTCAGATTATGTTCGTTGCGCCGTGTAATATTTTACAAACTCAAGGTATGGAAAAATCACATTACCAAGCAAGAACACAATACTTTAGACACACAAGACATGGAGGTGGAATATACAAAGCAAACAATTTATTAGAGGTCTTTCAATGGTTCTACAGATAAATTTGGTATCATGTAATACATCATCTTTGGCAAGGACTATATCCACTATTACCCAAAGAAGAAAAGATGGATATTTAAACTCTTGTGCAAAGCAAAGGTATTTTGAATGGTTACAAACTAGACAAAGAGATGGAAAAAAACTTAACATCTTTTAGTCTGACTCTGTTTTGCAGAAGAGTCTTTAGTTTCAGGGAATTCACTAGGTCCTCTAAGGGAATATTTTGTTTCATCCCACTCGATGAGACCTCTACATTTCAGAAACTGTTGTATCCTATAGCCTAGAAGGAGCTTCAAATTCTTGGCATCTCCTACATGGGAGAGCAAATAAGAGGCAAGAAATCCAAAGTATCCTGCCCTAGATCCACTATATCCAGGCATGAATCCAAAAACTCTTACAACGTCTTCCTTCTCCACCAAAATCATCTTGTCTGAACCTCTATTGAAAGCTTGGGATCTAATCAACTTGGATATAGCTTTCAAAGCCATTATTGGTAAGCTTGGAGAGCTTGACAACTTGCTATGATAAATTGCAATTGTTTGATTATTTAAGCTTCCAATATAATGACCAAGGCCTTGACTTTTGACAAGCTTCAATGGCCTTGAGCCATTGGCTCTTCCAAGAAAGTTGTATGCATCTTCAATTTCTATCTGCACAATAAACCACAATAGTATAAAGTGTTAGTAGATAAATATCCAGAAATATTTGTCTATAATGCATAACGTACTCTAATATAAATCATAATGGATATCTTAGAATTATCATTCATACCCTAGGGTTTTCATCTTCTTGAAGAAGACTATCATCATATAGATTTATTGAACTTTTTGGTTTCTCCTCTAATGGAGACTTCAGTTTCTCTTCATAGCCCATGTTATCAATACCAAGTATCTATTGAACTTGTAAGTACTCTTCCTCTGTAGGTATCCCCCCTTTTCATATTCCATGATTTGATTAATACAAGAATGCAAGGCTACATAACTATCTTGAAAATTCTCTCCCTCAACATCAAGAGTTGCTAGCAATTCCTCTTCATAACCTATAAAATTCTTATCATTTTGACCCCATGCAGCAAGGATTGCCAAGCAGTATTCTTCTCTAAGATAAAAAAGGTGTTGAATATCATTTAGCAATACGTATCTCTTTTTGTTGATGAGATAATTGGGAAATGTTGGTACACATTCAAGAGGACCTATTTCAATCTCCACACTCAACTCTATCTCCTTTTCTTCCACTTTTGTAATGTTCTCACTTTTAAACAAAGCAACATCAAATCTATGCACTAACTAGTTCTCAATATCCTCCTGAAACATTTCACTTTTCTCTTCAACTTCTTTGTCTTTGCATGTAATATCCTCCATCTTTTTCTCTTGTATTGTATCTGAAGAACAAATATCCATATATTGAAGATATACAAGAAATACAACATCATTCTGTACAAGAAGACATTGTTGCTGATTCTAATGAAAAGGGGAATCTACTTTTCACTTCTTGAATTCTTCATTAATAAGGCTAAACCTTGTTTGCAAAGTTGTTCTAGCAACATTAAAAGCTTCCATTACATCACTATAATGGACAAATAGCTCAATCTCTAGGCCTTCCATATGTATCCTTCAAAAGCTCTTGCAAATTAAAGGGAACATTGAGCATATCTGTGATGTAAATAAATCTAGATGAATTTTTAGTTGCATGAAGAAAATCAAACAATTTTTCATCATAGGTATCTTTTAGATCCTCCTCCTCCATTCCCTCTAAAGACAACTTCCTTTTAGTCATCCTGATTACTCACAAAAGAAAAATAGAAAATAAAAATAAAAATAAGAGGTATAATATAAATCCACATCTTCTCATATCCAGTAGACTAAAGAAAGATTGCTATTTTTTTTTAAGAAATACAAGATGAATGAAATGAATTAAAACTTTATATAGTAGAGAAAGCATGAAATTCCAAGTCTCATCGATCAAACTTTGTTTAACATTTACGACTCATAAAACATGAAAACAATGATTCAAAAGCCTCACAATTCACAAAATCGTGTTTCACACATCATTTGTAAAAAAGACGACGAATTCACATTTTATACATCCGAAAAATTTGAACAAAATGATCTGTCAAGAACATCAAAACCCCATCGTTTAACATGTGTACTAGACCAATATTGATAGAAAAACAAAGTAAAACCATTACATAATTTCCAAGTCCTTGATGCATCTTTCTCCTTTTAAACCAACTAACATATTCAATGCCTCAAAATTCAGAATTGTAGAGAAAAATATTAAGAAAAGTGCGATACCCTGATATTTGCAGGCCTTGCTCCCGAGAATAAATGGTTTCGTGTAAAAATATGCTTGTTTTGTCTTGTGATGCTTATAGGATAAATAGCTAGTCAAAGACAAGACAAGATACGTGAAAGAAATAGTAACAAAAACCCGAACTTGAGTGTTCATACATATACGCCAACAGTCATCGCACGTTTGATAAAAAAGTACGCTGCACTAATTCGGAGGTGTGCTTAAAATGCAAAAGAAAATTAAAAAAAATTAAAAATCGGAGCCATAAAAGCGCTATCATGCCAAAAAAGTAAGTGACATGCGGCACAACTTCCCAGGCAAAAAGGTCTGTAGTCGCACATGTGAAATTAACTATGCATTACAGTAGCCACACATGTAAACCAACATCCTTGTAAACCGGATTTTTGAACTGCAAAAGAGTTTTTTTAACGACAAAGCTCTCTCTATGCTCAACCAGACTAACACAACACTAATTTGATTGCAGTGCAAAATTATTTTTTAGCGAGTGCAAAGTTATTCTTCAGCGCAAGGCTACTAAAGAAGGCTTCATCGCCCAGCATACGCATTGAACATGTAAGTTTTTTGCTAAAATATGAGTAAGCTCTGAATCACTTGACAATTCCTACCAAATCATCCCCAAAAATGTCGAACGTATGAAACACGATGGATGCTAGGTTTCTCTTATCCATGTGAGACCTCCTCGCGTTTCATATGACTAAGACCTGCACTATTTCTATTGTGACGTGTGGGTGTAAGCTTTCTCTTGTCCATTTAAGCCATCCTTGCATTTCATATGTCATACACAAGCACATGCAAGTTATAGAACTTCGAATATCCTCTATGACCTTTAACCTCAAGCTTCAAGTAAATAAATAAGTTGAAGTCAAAGAATATATTTGAATCTTCCAAATGCATGTGTGTTTTTTGGAACAACGTATATTACAAAGTCAAAATGTTTAGGGTAAATAATGTTGCCCAAAAAGTAGTCTAAAAGCTTAGTCGAACAATAAAACTTCAAATATAAATTCCTTGAAATATAAATTTTGCTACCTGATAGTGAGATGAAAAATGCTACTAGAAGATACTAGGTGAAGGTACTAGGTGAAGGTATAGGTGAAGGTACTAAGTATTTGGATGCCACATATTGTTCTTTGAATGTTATAGCAAGAATATGCACGTATGAAACACGATGGGTGTTAGGTTTCTCCTGTCCATGTGAGACCTCTTCGCATTTCATACGACTAAGGCCTGCCATTATTTTGTTGTGACATATGAAACACGATTGGTGTTATGATCACTTTTCCAAGTGAGGTCTCATACGACTTGAACTTGCATTGTTTTCCTTGTGTCGTATGAAACACGATATGGTGTTAAGTTCTCTGGTCTAAAAGGCCTCTTCGTGTTTCATACGTCTTATGCATTGTTTTACTGAAATTGGATTTAGACTATGTGTTTAGTGTTTGTTTGCTACTTAGTGATTGTAGATAAATTGATATGAGAGATTAGGAGATCTTTCCTAATTTGTTTGTATTATTTATTTTTTTTACATGTTTTAGATGGCTAGAACCAAGGCCACTACAAGGAAGCAGAAAGTTGATCCTAGAGGTCTTGCTTCAAAGATCCATTAGTCCTCCAAGCCTTCTAAACTTATAAGGAAATCAAAGCCAAGAAGAAGGTTCTCACAGCATGTGAGGTGCCTTAAGGAGATTAGAAGTGCAATGAAGGCTTTGAATAATGCAATTCCAAAGTTGTCTTTTCAGAGGCTTGTTAGAGAAATCTGTGACAAGAATAGTCTACATAGTTTTAGATGGTGGACTAGGGTAGATCTTAACTATATTTGAGAGGCTACAGAGGATTTTTTGATTGAGTTTTTCCAAGATTCTTATATATGTGGTGCTGCTTATGCACAGAGGCTTATGTTTATATAGCCACATATTCTTTATACCGGCTTTCTTGCAAGAGGGTAGCACGCAAACCCATAGCCATGAGTTGTAGCGTGGATAGGTGCACTTGCTCCACCTCTCCTACCATCTTCATTCCTTCCTTTGTTAGGTTGGTTTCTATTGTGTTTTGTAGACTTATAAATGCAATCTAGAGTTGGGGTCTTGCTTGATGTTTGCATGTTCTTGTGTCAAGCATGTCACTTTGTTCCTCTCTTGTTCCAATTATACCGTAGTTTCTCCTACATGCATCCTGACTTCTTCCAATTTCTTTTTCATCTCTTCTAGCCCTTGGAATTTGTCTTCAACTCTTCCTTTTCCTAATCTTTGTCTTCGGGCACAAAGGTCTTGTTGCAGTGCACTTTGTTTAAAGTACTCATGATAAGTGTATACTACCTAGTCAAGCCTAGCTTGTAGTACTGCATTATCTCTTAGGACAGTGACCTTTTCTTTCTTAAATTTCTACAATTGAAAAAATGTAGATGGGCACAAACATAGATGAAATTTCTAGGATTTTGAATATCGGGCATAGGAATTTCAATGGATGAAGAGAAGATTTGGCATCGGAAATATTTCCCACTCTACAAAACATAAAGCAACTTCAAAGATTCCTTGGCATATTAAATTTGTTGGGGTGATTTGTCCCCATACTTGCTGAAATTACTACTCCTTTGTAGAATTTTTTAAAAAAAAGAAGTTTTGTTGGGGTCAAAAGAATGTGAGGATGCATTTAACTGATTAGAAAAGCTAATAAAACACACGGTAATGTTACACTATCCAATTTTCTCATAACCATTTTTATTACATATAGATGCCTCATATTCAAGAATTGGAGCAGTTCTTCTTCAAGAAGACAATGGAGGGACGCATGTACCCATTTATTTTATCATTAGGAGCTTAACTAAGTCAAAATTCAATTACTCAACAACAGAGAAGGGACTTTTGATGGGCCATATAGAAACTCCATGCATATATACATGGTGCTCATTTGGTAATGAAAAGAGATCATCAACCCTTGGTTTCTTTGATTAAAAAACAACATCCTCTTGGTGGCCGACTTTTTATATGGGTTTTGGTACTACAAGAATATGTTTTTGAGCTCAAATATGTCAAATGAAATGATAATGGTATGGTAGATTTCTTGTCAAGAGGCATGGAGATTCAAAATACACAAGCTTTGTGTATCGACCATCATAAATTGGTTCAATTACAGGAGGCAGATAAAAAGATATCCATGTTAAAAACCCAATTAAGAACAAATCAAAATGAATAAGTAACAAAAAGATTCATAATCAAAGATAACCTTCTTTGTTTTATGTTAGGAGAGCATATGTGACTATATGTACCACAAAGTTTGGAAAAATAATATGTTTAGTACTTTCATACTCATCCTTTGTTTGGACATTTGGGTTTCCATGAGTGTTTGAGTTTCATTAGAAAAAGAAACTATTGGCCAAAGTTGAGAAACATAATGCATGATTTCTTATAATATTGTATGTAATTTTTGGGAGCAAAAGATCCTACAAAAAGCTGCAAATATTATTACAACCTATCACGGTGACTCACCCCTTTGAACTCATTTCTTGGGACATAGTAGGCCCATTACTAGAGTCAAGGAATGGAAATAAATTCATATTCATTGCCACAAATTATTTAACTAAATGGTGTGAAGTGCAAGTTGGCTTTAGTGACATCTCACCTACTTTGCTCTTTCCCCGACTGGATGTTTCAACTTACTCTACTTGTTGTGTATTGGTTTTGCTAGTGAGTTCCTACTTCCTCCTGCACAAGTCCTCTTCTTTCTTATGCAGTCCGTCTTCGCTTCTGTGCAAGTCCTCTTGATAGGACAAGTGTGTACCTATAAGGAAATCCTCATGTTCCTTCAAACATGATGCCTACTCCTATTGTAGATTCCTTAAAGTTGCCATAATGGTTGGGGTTAGGACAATTCTCCCTTCCTTTGCCCAATCTGCCTTGGTTCTCTTCTCCCTTTTGCCTTCCTCAATTGTGTCTTCTATTGCAGTATCTGACTATCTTTCTCCTTCCCTTCTTCTCTTCCTTTGTTCTACTTCTTTTGGTTCTTTGTGCCTTGACCTCTTGTACTCTGATTGCCTACATGCCTTTGTTCATTTCCTTGCATGGTAATGGTTCTTGTGGTGATGACAAGATTTCCTTTAGAAGGGCCACCTTCTATGCTCATCACCAAGACTGTTGTGAAAATTATTGCCATAGATGCACTTAATGCTATTCACACAGCTCTAGTAAAGGAAAAACCATAAGTGATTTGGCTAGTCTTGCTTTAGTGCTTGTTGTCACCATTCTTGAGGGTTTCTACATCATTACTTTTGCCATTGCCAGTGACTCCACCACATTATCAATCCAAAATTTGTTCATATTCTATTGATGATGGTCCTAGAGAATATATCCTCCATGAGCCCCTTTGGGATTCTGATGACTAATGCATCAGATTTATAGTATGTGAACATGGAGTGAAGTAACTGGGCTACAACTCTCAATTCTTTATTTTGGATTGCACTAAATAATACTCCATCATTGTTCACTCCTCTTTTTTCATCCCATTTGGTTGGCACTAGTACAACTCTCTTTGTTGGCTCATATTCTAGTCCTTTGCTAAGCTTGGGACAACTTCCACCAATTCAACTATGAGTCTCACTGGGTAGAGTCTCCTTCTAGCCCCTTCTCCAAGGCTGAATATTCCCTTCTTGGCTTCCACATCAAAGGTTTGGACGAATGTCAAGCACTCGAATATCTATTCCACACATAGACCTAACATAGTGGCCAATCCACAATCTAAAATGTGTTTCTTTGCCATGCTATTGCTACCTATTATCTTGTCTAGGTTTCCCAAAAGACACAATTTTACCTCCCCAACCTTAAACTATTGGGGCCAAAAATTGAAATGTCGTTGCTACTCCTAGGGGTGAAGATGCTATTATTATACTTGGTATCTTTGATTACTTCCACTCCTTGTTGTTGCTAGGGTTCCTGGTTAGCCATTTTTACAAGGAAAACATTTAGATGAGGGCAAATACTGACAACGACAATTCAATTTTAGAGGCATGAAAAGACAATTTTCTTTAGAATTTCAATTTTGTTGAAAACTAATATTTCAAAATTTTTTGTTCCTAGTGTGCTCCTCCCTTGATGGTATGCAATACTTCTTAGGATTATTTGCATTGTAGATGGGGCATTTCAAGGTGTGCCTCCTTTTTAAGGTGAGAAAGACAATTTAAATAAATTAAAGTACATGTGTTTGTGCACATTATTTATGTACAACTTATATGGTACACTATGAGATTTGTAGGAGCCATGTGTAAACTTGAGGATTATATTCCAATGCTACATAATTATCCATATCATGTGGATGTATGCCAACATGTGTGATGTAGGTTAGGACATCTGTTAAAAAATTCATCAAGTCCATTTGGCTGGTGATATGAAGTTCTTCCTCATAGAGAATTTTTTCGAGGTAGGTACGAGAAATGAGGTGGGTGTGAGATAAGTTGGATCCTATTCTAATGTCTTAATGAAAGGATGTTAAAGGGATTTTGTGTGAGAAGCCACAATCCGCAAGGGATTAGAAAGAATAGATAAGATGGAAGAAAGATTCAAGAGAAACAAAAGAAAACTATGTATAAACTTTGAACACTATAAGTAAGAAGCCCTATCTCCAAGCCTTGAGGAGTGCCATCATGTCCTAAATTTCCTACAACTTGATTTTGCTCTATTTTTTACATATGGACTCAAAATATAGTCATCAAGGCACTCAAATCGATTAGAACACATATGATTTGCAAGTCAATGTGGGCATAATCAAAAAAAAAATCCTAGAATATTCAAAAATCTACTTTTCATAAAACACACTACTTTTCCTTTATATTTTTGGCTCTAAATGCATGTAGCACTTGAACGTAGACTTGACTTAACCCCACTCATGTCATGTTACTTGCTTTACCAACAAAAGAATTGGGCTCTTCATGATCCATCCATACTTCTTACCTTAGCATTACAAGACCCTCAACTTGAGTCTCTATTCATCCTAATTGATGGATTGTAATACAATCATGGAATAGTGATGCAACTTCACATCCTAAGCAAACCAAAACATATGTATAATGATACTCACTTTGATATCACTAAACACCTATCATACGGTCATCTTGCAAGGTTTTTTGTGAGTGGATATGCAAAGTCATGACAACAATGTTTCGCATTGGTCATGATTTGGCAACCAATACATTCCCACTGCACACACTTGAGGTGAACCATTTTTGTAAAAATTTAGACTCAAATTTAATGAGGCAATCCAAGTCTACAAGATCGTTAGGCATGGTTCTATACAATTGCATTTGAAGGAGGTAAGGAGACAGCCCTTAAGAGCTTGCTCATGTCACATCTGAGTGGTGATCAATTCCTTAGTGATTGAGGGGGTCTTTATGAAAATGAGCTTGAATTCCTCCTAGGAGCATGATCACAACTAGGGGGTTATGGCCATTGGACACAAGGTTGGGTAGCATCCATGTGGGATATTTTTGGAATCCATTTTTGTTGCATCATCTTTGGCTGCGCAATCTCACTCACTAGCCTACATTGTTTAGATTGTGTTCAAAGTGGCTCGTTGAGCAAGGTATAGCTCCTCCTTAAAGGTTGTGCCAAGGGAAGTTGTTGATGTCAATGGTGATGCACCCTTGTTGAAAGTTGTGATGATGCATATGTTAGGCAATTCTAGCTGTATGTGTTGACTTTTGAGATCGACTATATGTTTGGTTTATTGCTTAAATGGATGTCCCAACAATATCTCATTTCCAAACCCTTCCTTGTGAGGAAACATGTAGAAGATGATTGGTAAACTTTCAATCTTGAGAGTCAACATTACTTGGAATTTTCCTAACAATCCGTAAAGCATGTCCTGATATGGGTTCACCTTGGTAGTTGTTGGGATTCGTCCAATTAGTATAGGTCATGATCTTATAACCTATGCCTTCATCAATGAGGGCATTGATTATATGTTCTTTTTTGGTTGTTAGTTTGTCTTTAAGATAGGCATTTGGAATTGGTTCTTCATATTTGGGGTTGAGTTTGGTAATTGTGAGCTCGAATGGAAATTGTTGGCAACTCCACCAATGGTTCATACAATGGGTGCATCGGCAACTAATATTTTTTATTTGGTTGCCATTAAAAAATCAATTGCACAACTCCTTGAGTGTGAAATCTTATATGGATTCCCCTCTGTGATTATGCATACTTAGAGGGCCACTAAGCCTCGTGGGGTTGCATAATGCCATGATATCTACAACCTAGAGATGCCCTATAGGTCTTACACAATTAGCCTTTGGATCCTACATACTCTACTACATCACCTTAGGTACGTGGAACTTTTATAGGTTGTCCTCACACTCCATCTTAAATGGATCAACCCAACATATGTTCCAAAGGTTGTCCTCACACTGCAACTTTTATAGGTTGTCCTCACACTCCAACTTGAATGGATAAGCTAAACATATGTTCCAAAGGTTGCCTCCCTCTCTTCTCCAATGAAGAAGTTCAAGCCTTTAGCATCTTGAGATGTTTTACTAGGTGATGGCATGGCTACTTTCAATGGATTCTTATGCCACCATGATCCATTCCATACTAAACCCTTCGCCTCATATACCCCCAAATTGCTTATGCCCCTTGATGGAGTAAAGTAGTACAAGATCACCATTTTCCAAGTCTCATTTTCTTAACATATTTTTCAAATCAAGCCTTTCATTTTGATTTCTTGCAACAAATAAGAGCGTGTGTTGCTAGTAATCAAGTTTTAGACAATCGTTCCAATTCTCACAATAAAGTTTACAAAAAATGGAACTCCTAAAATTTTGATCAACCAATCCTTCCATACTCCAAATGGTCTTACCTTAGTCCAGTTGTCCCCATAGATGGGTTTCGCCTAGCCTACAAGATATCATGACTAAAGACATTGATTCTTGCTCTTATGTCCACAATTATTTTCTTGTTGTGTTTCCTAAGGCTATGATTGGAAGTACCGCATGCATTTTTGTGCCTAAAGAATGTACTTGCAAAGTGCCTAACATCAATAGTCTAGGAATATATGTGTCAGCATCATGGCCTTGCATGACTACCACTTTTTGCTACCTTGATCTTTCTACTCATTTCCTCATAGATTCCCAAAGGGTAAGGGCTTTTCTTTAGTAGCTGTCCTAATGGTAGAGTCAGCAAGGTCAAGGTTAGATCAATCAGTAGGCTAGCACTTTTCTTTACTTGTTGACTCCATTCTATTTTCTAATCCCAATGCTCATGATAACGTTGACTCACATGAGTGTAGCTTGGTTCAAGAGGTGGTATGTGTGGCATTTGATTGCCTCTATCTTACAATTGTGGGTGAGACAAGCAAGCTCATGCTTGAGAGCTCCTGCAATTCAAACTGGTGTAAAGGTTTCAACTTTCATGTGGCCCCTTTTATTGGATTGTTCACCGATTCTCTTGTGTCCTTTTCTTGATGTGTTTGAATGTTCTTTTCACAATCAAGCAATCTTTTCCTCTTAGTGCAGTTAGCAGCGCTTAGTGCACAATTAGGCTTTCAATTTTTCTCAAACAATATGAATGCATGCAAGGCAATTTATTGTAAGCATGGTGCTCAATTAGTCCTATTTTCTTGCAAATCTCTACAACGTGCAAACAATCACAAAATCACAATTCAAAAAATACATTTATCAGTTCCCAATCTTCTTGTCTAATGATTAAGGTGTTTTTGGCCGTTACTTAAGGCAAGTCTTTTAGTTTCTCAAGTGGTTGTGGTTGACCTTTCCTCTCCTCCTCGTTAAGTTCAAGTTCAAGTAAGCATTTTCTCAATTAGGCTATGTACACTAATCACTTCGAACTACCTGGGCTTTGTCATGGAGGGTGTGATTGTAACCTAGTTCAACCCCTTTATAGTATCTCTATCTCTAGGCTCATAATCCTTGTGTTGTCATGGCCCTTGACAGTGAGTGGTAGTCAAGTTCTCATTACAAGAGTAGCTAGGATAGTGCATCCTTATGCATTCTCTACTAGGTCATCCTTCAAGGCTATCAATTATCATGCATCACTAATGCCTGAATTCATTTGTCCTTGGCCCCCACTTGTGCAAGTCACCGGTGACTAAGGATGGGGTGTGTTGAGTGACAAGGTTATCATTCTTGCTCCTAATACAAATAAGTTTCTCCTTGGTTGGGTCTAGGTAGCTTTCCAAGTTGACTCAAACCCTCCAAGGTTGTCCTTCCCTATTAACAAAAAATGCCACCTTGGCATGGACTCACTAGCGTCAAATGACTGGTAGAAAGACTTTTTGCTTTCTTCAAATGGTTTTAGCCAATTATGCCTCGAGTATAGAGCGCTTCCTCTTTCATCAATTATGGGGAAGGAAAGCCTCGACTTTGGCATTGGCCTTGCATGAAAAGCATCGATTATACCTTTTCTCCCAAGACCTTTAGTTTAACTTAGCGTCAAAAGCTAGAAATGTTGAACGCCCTTTGTAGCATCAAATGAACTCATGTTGTTCTTGCTACTCTAATTGAACTTGCATTTAAATGAACACTAGGCCTCTTCCCATTAGAGTGACTCTTCAATGCCTCTTTCCATTTAGTTCTACAAGGAATTTCAAGAAAACATCAACCCCCCAAAGATTTTTGTCATTTGATGACAAAGTCTCTAACCCTCTGCCATAGGGAATTCATCTCTATAGGCAAGGCTTCTAAGAAAAAGAGCACCTGCTAATAGGGGTCATTTGATTCTACACTCACAAGTATGTTTCTTGTGTCATTAGCACTACATTTTTGTCATTTGATGACAAAGTCTCTAACCCTCTGCCATAGGGAATTCATCTCTATAGGCAAGGCTTCTAAGAAAAAGAGCACCCGCTAATAGGGGTCATTTGATTCTACACTCACAGGTATGTTTCTTGTGTCATTAGCACTACTTTTACTTTTGTAGTTCTCTCTCTCCTACCCCTTATTCTCAGAGAGGAATTCAAATTTTATTCTTGCTAAAGTGCCTTATCCTTGACTGCTATCCTCTATGTTCTATGATAACACCTAAATGTGCCTTCACATTCACCCATCACACCCTTCTCTATTTTATCCACGAATTCAAGTGCTATCACTAAATGGCCACCTATATGTCCCTTTTTGAGGTGTACTAGATTGTTGGGTCCCTCACCTTAACCTCTCATGACTGTGTATTCTTTTACTTACTCTCTAGCATGCCATCTCTCTTTCTATAAGTAATTACAACATCAATCCTCTAAGCTCATGCCACCTCCTTGACACTTGACTCTCTCTCAAAAAAAGATTTCCCCTCATCATCTTCCT